>NC_083467.1:25909001-26209001 GCF_030014155.1 Tachysurus vachellii
CTCATGGTACTCAGTGTACTCCTAGTGCTCAGCGTATTCATGGTACTCATGGTGCTCTGTGTACTCTTAGTGCTCAATGTACTCATAGTACTCAGTGTGCTTGTGGTGCTTGTGGTACTCTGTGTACTTATGGTTCTTGTGGTACTTGGTGCACTCAAAGTGCTCAGTGTACTCATACTACATGTTACTTCATGTATTCATGGTACTCAGTGTACTCATGGTACTCATGGTACTCAGTGTACTCATAGTGTTCAGTGTACTCAGTGTACTCATAAGCTTCAGGCACAGACACACTGCCCTGAGACGTGAACGCTGATGAACTAACAGCTTTACGCTTTCTCTTTCTCGCTTTCTTCCCCGTCTGCTCACCGCACTGCTGATACGGACGTGGACGAAGGCTCAGGTAAGTAACACTTGTTCTCTTTGTGCACTGCCCTCCTCCTTCATTCTTTCTTTCCCTCCATCATCATGTGATGATGTTGCTCTGTCGAGTGAAGGACAGATAAATAACTCATTCTGAAGGGTAGATAAAGAAAAGATGATGAGAATAGGAGCACAGGAGGAGACAGAAATATAGTGTGAGGTGTGTTGTTGGATCATTAAGGGGCGGAGCTTAAACTGGATTATTGTTTTCAATTGCTTAGAACCCTAATTCAGTGTTTTTCATATTTATCATTTCATTAAGAAAAGAACTTTTAATGAATCTGTTTATCCTAAAAAGATACAAAAAATGATTAGGAAGCTAATGATGATGTCACAAGAGCTTGTAAACAGCCAATAAAATCGAAGCTCTGTCCGTCTTAATCTGTGAGAAGAACCAGTAAATGTTGTAGAGATAAAGATGGAGAAATGTAGATAGAGAGATGAAGGGATGAGAGGGAGGTGTGAAAGGAGAATGAGTAGAAAGGATTGAAAGATTGAAAGAAAGTAATGGAATGGAATGAGAGAAGAAGGAAAGAAAGGATGATGGAAGAGAGATGGAATAACAAAAAGATGGAAGAACAGAAAGAGATGGACTGAGATTAAAATGATGGAAGAAAGAAAATAATGAAACAGTAGATGGAGGGACAAAAGACAAAAATGGACAGATAAACAGATAGAGAAAGATGAATGGATAAAATGGAAAGAAGGATAGTGAGAGGCAAAGATGTGAAGAGGAAGATTGATTTAGAGAGATTGAGAACGGGAAAGACGAAAAGAGATGGATAGAGATAAAGTGAGAACTGAATGCAATGATGGACAGAAAAGAGTGGGGAAAAAATTGAGGTGAAGTGAAAACAGGAAGCGAGAGAAAAGGTGGGAAGAGTCAGGGGAAAAGAAGGATAGAGAAAGAAAAGGAGTAGGCAGGATAGATGGAGGGATAGAAAGAGTTCAAATAAAGATAGAGAAATGGAGGAAAATAGGAAGATGATATAGGATAAATAGAGCCAAAAAACAGAGTGAGAATGATTAGGAAAGAATGAAGTGATAGAAAGATCAGATATGTAAAAATGAATGGAGAAGAGAAAAGGGGAAAGAAGAAAAAGAAGGAGAGGACTACTGTATGTGGGTGGAGATAAAGAATAAAGGGAAACAATGGAGGGAAACATAGGACAAGATAAGAGAGAGAGAAAGAGCAGATGCTTTATATAAATCAGAGAGATGGATAAAACTCGTCTTTCTCTGTCTGCTGTTCATTTATTCTGTCGTTCTTCTGCATTGAAGGAGTAGATGAGTGGTTCTCTAATGCAGCGTGTGATCACCGTGTTTAAATCAGCCTCTCTGGAATCTTTACCGTGTTTATTACTCGCTTCCTCTCGTTCATTCATCACTCGCTCATCTCTTAAACACCGTCTTTAAATGTTTATTAGGACCCAGAGGTGTTCAGAACTAAGATACACATCTGTAGAGATAGAGAGAGGGAGAGAGGGAGAGAGGGAGAGGTAACGGTAAAGGCAGAACAAAACAAAACAAATTATGAGGCAGAAATAAGCGGAATTTTGAAGACGGAAAGATGGAAAGATTGAGTGAGAGTGAAAAGAACATGACAAGACAAGAGAAAGGGATGAAAAAGAAATGAGAATAAAGATGAGAGGGAAACGAGGATGAAAGGCAGAAGAAGAAAAATGAGAAGCGAATGGAAAGAAAATTGAAAAAAGAAAGCATGATTAGAGAAAGAGGGAGGAGTCACTATCACTTCATTTTTGTATCACTCTTTCCTCTCAGAGGAGAAGTGAAGGATAATGAACAGATGGAGGACAGGTAGAGATATGAGTCCTGCGGTGGAACTGAGGATTTTTATTCATTTCTTTATTGCATTTACTGTTACTGTAGCCACGCCCACTTCATTACCATATCAGTTATGTAGATCATTCATTGTATGATGTTATAAAGGTAATGTCTTCTATAAAGATTATTGAAAGAAGTGTGTGTGTGTGTGTGTGTGTAGGTGTCTGAGGTCGTACCATGTCGGGGTGTGTGTGCAGTGTATCAGTGGGTGACAGAGTCCTGGTCCTTCTGCTCCATCAACACGGTGGATGAAGGGAGCACATGTGGAGAGGGAGTGCAGAGCCGCAAGATCCGGTACACACACTCACACACACACACACACACACACACACACACACAGACACACACACACACACACACACACACACACACTGTGTACAAGTTCACATATACATACACTCAAATTAACACACATTACACAATGATTTACATACAGTTACACAACATTGTATTCAATGTTACACACAGATAGTTACACACTGACTATACACAAGTTCTGAGTAACACACATACATTACCAAGGTTTTACACACACACACACACACACACACACTCTGACCATGGTGCAAACACACAGTTATTACACTGAGTCATGCCGTCACCTCCTATATAATTACAGTTAAAGCATCTTCACATCATGACAGAATTACTGTAATTAAACACGACATCTCTGAGAGTGGTTCATCTACTCTGACTGAGCCGTTTCTATGGCAACACATGCGCAATGCCAAAACTGGAACAATAACCGCTTTAATGGATCAGAATTAGCTAAACGATGGTTTAGCATCTTTCACTTTGTGTGTTTTGGGATGAAAAGGTAAATATTTGTTATTATCTGCAAATATCTTTCGGAGGGTTAGTTTGTGTCTACAGTATATTCATCTGTCTGTCTGTATATCAGTCTGTCTGTCTGTCTGTCTGTATATCTGTCTGACTGTGTATATGTCTGTCTGTCTGTGTATCTGTCTGACTGTGTATATGTCTGTCTGTCTGTGTATCTGTCTGACTGTGTATATGTCTGTCTGTCTGTATATCTGTCTGACTGTGTATATGTCTGTCTGTATATCTGTCTGACTGTGTATATGTCTGTCTGTCTGTATATCTGTCTGACTGTGTATATGTCTGTCTGTCTGTATATCTGTCTGACTGTGTATATGTCTGACTGTCTGTATATCTGTCTGACTGTGTATATATCTGACTGTCTGTATATCTGTCTGACAGACTGTCTGTGTATCTGTCTGACTGTGTACATGTCTGACTGTCTGTATATCTGTCTGACAGACTGTCTGTGTATCTGTCTGACTGTGTATATGTCTGACTGTCTGTATATCTGTCTGACTGTGTATCTGTCTGACTGTGTATCTGTCTGACTGTGTATATGTCTGACTGTCTGTATATCTGTCTGACTGTGTATCTGTCTGACTGTTTGTGTATCAGTCTGTCTGCCTGACTGACTTAATATTTGTCTGACTGTCTGTATGTTTGTGTATCAGTCTGTCTGTCTGACTGTATGTCTGACTGACCGACTGTACTGTATGTCTGGCTGACTGTCTGTATGTCTGGCTGACTGTATGCATGTCTGAAGGTGTCTGACTGTCTGTATATCTGTCTGACTGTCTGTCTGTATATCAGTTTGCCTGATTGACTATATATCTGTCCGACTGTATGTCTGAAGATGTCTAGCCGACTTTCTGTATATCTGTCTGTCTGTCTAAGAGTCTGTATATCTGTCTGTCTATCTGACACTCTGTATCAATGTCTGAATGTCTGTCTGTATATCTGTCTGACTGTCTGTAGGTGTCTGTCTGTCTGTATATCTGTCTGACTGTCTCTATAACTGTCTGTATGTCTGGTTGACTGTCTGTATGTCTGTCTGATTGTCTATGTATCTGTCTATCTGTCTGGGTGACTTTCTGTCTGTATAAATGTCTGTCTGTCTGACTGTCTGTATACCTGACTGTCTACATATCAGTCCGTGTGCATGGGTATAAATCTGTGTATCTGTTCTTCTGTCTGTCTGTTTGTTTGTATATTTCTCTGTCATTTGGTTGTTCTGTGTATTTTTTTGTCTGTATTCCTATCTGTCTGTTTGCCTTCATAGCATAACTGCTGCAGCATTTATCAGTGGAACATAGAGAAAGATACACAGACAGACAGAGAGTCAGACAGAGAGACAGACAGATGAAACAGGAAAGGATTAACAGAAGGAATTCACGGTCAGAGGTAAACATATACAAATGAATATTTTATTGCTACTCTAAAGGAATCTTTTGCAGCACAATTCAATACAGACGTGTCAAACTGGACATCAGAGAAAAATGAACACAAAAAACTGGAGCCATGATCCACACACACACACACACACACACACACACACACACAAAAGAATTAACAATCTTCTCCTCTCTCTCTCTTTCTGTAGGTGTGTACTGCGTGGTGATGGTGTTAATGAGAGTCACACTGTTAATGACTCTCTGTGTGATCAGGACGATGCCCCTGCTCAAGCTCGCACTTGCATACTGCCTTGCCCTGGTGACTGTGTAATGTCTCCCTGGAGTCACTGGAGTTTATGCCCCATGGTAACAACCCCATACCTCTCAGGTCGTTATGACAATAGATACAGGGCATACAGTATGCATATGGTGATAGGTGTGAAAGAGGTCTTACTTTGCTAGTATGGGAATAAAGACAGAACCTACAAGGATGAGAGGAAGTGAGCAGAAAAACATGTGCTGTGGAATGAAGACAGAAAGGTCTATGGAAATTTGGTGGAGATGGAACTATGGGTTGGGAGGGAGGTTGGAAACAGAACCTGTAATATGATGTGTGGGGATCAAAAAGGATCTGTTGCAGCAGCATGGTGATGAAGATTGGATTTATGACAATGGATGTGACTGGGATGAAGGACCAGCGGGAATAAAGTGGGATGGAGACAGAACCTTAGGGAATGAAGTGAGAATAGAGAAAGGACAAATGGTAGTGAAGTGAGAATGAGGTAGGGATAAAGACTAGACCAACAGCAATGGGGTGGGAACCTACCTAAACTTGCATGGATGCTCTGGGGAAGGAGATGCATAAAGAGACAGTACCTGGTGATGGGGTTAAGACTGAGACAGGACCTGTGGGGGTGGAGACAGGCCCTGTAAGAATGGGGTGGGGGTGGAGAGAGGATCTGTAAGAATGGGGTGGGGGTGGAGACTGGACCTGTGGGGGTGGAGACAGGGCATGTAAGAATGGGGTGGGGATGGAGACAGGACCTGTGGGGGTGGAGATGGAAACAGGATCTGTAAAAATTCTTTCTTTCTTTCTTTCTTTCTTTCTTTCTTTCTTTCTTTCTTTCGTTCGTTCTTTCTTTCGTTCGTTCTCAGTGGACATAGATTCTACTGTTTAGGATGTAGGATTTTTGCTTTTCAAATAAAATCTGTAGTTGTATAATAGAGAATGTGACATCCCTTTGCACTGTATTATTTATCCACACCAGATTGTGTTGTACTTTTATGTATCGAGGTAGTATATTACACAGACTCACCACTAATTAGCCTTTTCTGAACACACTGATGCTTTACTGCGAATTGACTCTGAGCAGCTGGGACATAGTGAAGCTCTTCCTCTATTTGTGTCTCATCACCATCCATTTGCATTTTGTCCTCAGCGCATGCAACTTTCACAGAGCACAACGTTAATTAGAATTACAAATGCTTCATTGCTGCTGGAGATTCATTTGAATTTTGATTTCGGTTTGTCTCAGATTGGAGAATAGCTGCCGGGGAAAGGAAGAAAAAGTGCATCTCTGATTATACTTCTTTGTCAGAGATAATGTGAAATATTCAAATAGAGGCAAAGAAAAGAACCTTCACAGAAATAATAATAAGAAACATATAGTGTGGGATGAACAGCTAAGACAGAGCTGAGAGGTATCTTGGTTTATTATATACAATAACAACAAGTTGTATAAATACATATTCCTTAAGAGCCGGCTTTTGAAAAGGAGGGTGCGGGACTGAGCAGTTTCTTGTCAGGGAAGATTGGAATGGTTATATAGTGTCACTGGTGATTTACTGGTCCGTTGGATGGAGTGGGGTTGTGTTCTTCTGAGTGATATCTTCTGAGCCACTTAGCAGTTAATGCTAACAAAACTGAACAATGTGAATAAAAATAGAACCCAAACAGTTCTCTTGCTACTAGCTAATTCACAATGACATTTTTCTGCTTAGTTTTTCACCTCTAATGGACATTTATCACAACAGTGTAAAGAATATTACCTAACAGATGATAAGGGTTGATGTACGCTCTTTGTGCAGTCGTGTGATGTGAACTCTGTGAGGACGAGGACAAGGCAGATGCTCCGGCCCCCCATCGCCCACGCCACCTGTCCTGAGAGGAATGAGACGGAGCTGTGCGTCGTGAACGCCAACTGTTTCACCTATCGGTACAACGTCTCCGGTAAAACAAACCTTCTTCAACACAGTGTATTATCATAAACAAATAAATAAATAAAAAGGAATAAATAAAAAGAGCATTTGTGATTCAAATGAGACAAATAGCTACATATCACAGAGGAGCTGAAGCCTTGCTCCTAATAGTTTAATCTACATAATCAGCTTCACGCCACTTTCAAAACACTCTCACACTCAACCGTGCAGTTTTGTGTGTGCTTGTATATAGGAGTGTGTACTGTAGAGCTGCCGAATCCTTCGCTGATCTTTCAGCAAGAGAGAATCCGTGTAAAGCATACAGTAGAAGGGGGGGGGGGGGGGGGGGACAACAAACCAAAAAATGCTCGAATGACTGAGAAAGGCTCTAATTTGAAATCTGAATAGCGTTGATGCCACTGACCATCATGCCAAGAAAGTGTTTTTTAATAGACTGATTTTATCTTTTAATGGATTTCTACAGAGTTTACGCTTCACTTAAGTGCACATAAAAATGCAGCAGGACAGAGTGAGCATTTTTACAGTCCATCTCATAACCTGTGTGGATTTAAACAGCCGTTAAAACAGAAGCTTGTGCGTGAATAAAAGCTTTTGGAGTGAACTGACCTTTAGTAGCCTCAACTGGAGTTCTTATTTGTTACAGGTGAAATAATTTGGTCTGACATATTCAGTGCCAGAGAAAATTGTACAAAAGGCTGGAATCTACTGTGTCCTGAAACAGCTAGTGATCTAATTTACCCCTAAACAGTTTTAATCATAGGTTGTGCTCTAAAATATCCAATGATGTACTTTGTTACTTACATTTACATTTTACATTTCGTCACTGTCAGGCGGAATCCTCGTATCTCCAAAACCGTTATTTTTCAGGAAATTAAAAAAACGCCGTACCTTATCTGCAGTACACAGGGTTTAGTCCGCGTTTCAGTGGATTGTCTTCCGCTAAATTCCTGTCCTCAGAACTAGTGGGGGTCAAGATTTTTTATCTTTGAGCCCAGTGTTTTGAAGACATTTACCTCAGAAGACGTGTTGATTCGTTGCGACTCTTCTTGAAGAGAAATATGCCGTGAATCTCTCCCGCGGAGTGAAGAAGAGGTGGACAGTTGAAGTGTCCAATGGAGTTATGAGATTTGCGCTCAAGCTATTTTCAAGACTTGGTTAATAACTTGTAAAAATAACAGACCCACGTGGGGACTGACCAATAGCATCGATATGTGAAAAAATATGAAATTGACCAAATTTGGACATACGAGGTTTCCGCCCGACAGCGACGATATACAGCATTTAGCAGACTTTCTTATCCAGAGCGACGTACAAAAGTGCTTTTAAGTCTCATTGAATAGTATCATTGAATACATTAACTCAGGTTCACTAGGTTACAGACTCAAGATACCATGAACCTAAAGCACTGTTCAAATTATTTTCTCTTTTTTTTTCTTTTAATACAACATGCAGGGAAGAAGCAGGCTTACTCAAGTTTCTAATACACTTCTGTCTGTCCAAAGCCCCAAAGCATCTAGTAATCTAATGTTTTCAAAGATATTCAATGACCTTGTTTTATTACTAAAGCTTTAAAATAAACTAGAGTCCTAGAATCACAGCTAGTTATCTGCTGTGCTCTAAACTGGCTAGTAGTAATCCACAGCAAACCAAGAGCTGAAGTGGTTTGCATTCCTAATAGGTTCTAAAGCTTGTAATAATCTGCTAACCCTTATATTTCTAGTGCTCATACAGCGTTTCATCTACACTGATCTGCTGTAACAAAAAAGGCTAGTAATCTGTAATGTTTTGTTATCTAATATTTAATGTGCACCCAAAGTTGCTAGCAAGGCACTAGCATATATATATATGAAACAGTCACAGTTGTTCTACCTGTGCACATACCAGTGCTTATACATGTGCTTATACCTGTGCAATAGCTTTTTTATACCTGTGCTATCAACTCTGCCTAGTAATTCACCATGCCCAAAAGTGGCTAGTAATCTCTTCCCTAAAAGTTACTACATTTACTTTCATGGCATTTGGCAGACGTCCTTATCCAGAGCGACGTACAAAAGTCGATGAATACATTAAATGCTGGTTCACTGGTAAGGTTTCAGACTTAGGATACCATCAAGCTAAAAGTGTTTTCTAGTAAATCATGTATCCCTTAGATGGCTAATAATAAATCATCTCCTAAAATCGGCAATGAGTTTGCCGTGACTCATAGTGGCTAGTAATCTACTCCACGCCAAATAAATCTGTTTTACCCTTAAAATGTCTAGAAATATACTAAAGGCTAATAAAGCAGTAGTAAACTGGCTAGTAATGTATTGTCCTTTAAATAATTTATAATTTACTGTGCTCTAAAATAGGGGGCACGGTGGCTTAGTGGTTAGCACGTTCGCCTCACACCTCCAGGGTTGGGGGTTCGATTCCCGCCTCCACCTTGTGTGTGGAGTTTGCATGTTCTCCCCGTGCCTCGGGGGTTTCCTCCGGGTACTCCGGTTTCCTCCCCCGGTCCAAAGACATGCATGGTAGGTTGATTGGCATCTCTGGAAAATTGTCCGTAGTGTGTGATTGCGTGAGTGAATGAGAGTGTGTGTGTGTGTGTGTGCCCTGCGATGGGTTGGCACTCTGTCCAGGGTGTATCCTGCCTTGATGCCCAATGAAGCCTGAGACAGGCACAGGCTCCCCGTGACCCGAGGTAGTTCGGATAAGCGGTAGAAAATGAATGAATGAATGAATGAATGAATGAATGTGCTCTAAAATAGTTAGCAATTTGCTACCCTAACATAGCAATCTACTGTGATGGATTCCATTGGATCCTAAAACAGCTAGGAATATACTCTGGGTAATCTAAAACAGCTAAAGATCTGCAATGGTCTACATGTTGTCGTAATCCTAAAAATGGTTAGTCTACTGTCTACTGTGGCTAAAAAGGGGTTAGTCCTCAATAATGTGTGGTGATGTCTAGTGCTGTGTGGATGCTGTAAGACTGACGACTCGCCCGCTGCTTTCCCAGCAGCTCTATACACGTGTATAAGTCTCCAGGTGGGGGGTAAACGGGGGATAAGCGATAAATATAATTCCCCTGCAGCAGTGCTGAGATCATATCCACGCTCTTAGCAGTTCCACGGATCATTAGAGCGTCACGGAGATGGCGTGTGACGCTCTAATGTCATAAAGCTCAGACCGGCCTTTTAATCTTCACATCTTACTGTTTAAAGCGCTGGCTAATGCAGCATGCAACGAGAGCTAGATCAAAAATTAAAGAATGTTAAACAGACACAGACCAAAGACAGATGGACTATATCACTTTAATATTGATGTGTGTGCGTCTGTGCGTGCCTCTATGCCTGGCTCTATGCCCATCTATTCATTTCTGTATATATTTGTATGTTTATCTGTGTATACTGTACAAATTGTCTGTGTGTTTGTTTGTTTTGTTTGCTTGCTATCTTACCTGTATTGGAATTTATATTTGCATACATGTGTATATCTGTGTGTGTGTGTGTGTGTGTGTGTGTGTGCGAGAGGGAGAGAGAGAGAGAGAGACGTGTGTATATTTAATTTTCTATGTGTGTGCTCATATCTTTAAATGGTTATTACATAAATGTACATGGACTGTAATTTGTGTGTGTGTGTGTATGTGTGTGTGTGTGTGTTCCAGGTTGGAGTAGCTGCATGCTGAGTGAGCATGCTGTGTGTGGTGAAGGGGTCAGGACTCGGCTGCTTGACTGTATTCGCAGTGATGGCAAACTGGTGGATTTGATTGTGTGTGAAGAGGTGAAAACACACACACACAGTTTTACTGTGCCCAGTACCAGTAGCATTATTTATGCAGCCTAAGGTTTCCAGGTTGAGCAGATCTCCCTTCTGAATATTATTAATTCTTAATCTTCTATTAAAATAGAAAAATAAAAGAGGTTTGGTATAGTAACGGTTAATCTGGCAACCTATTCTATGAAACACTTTTATTTCACAGATCTTTTAGGTTTTGACCAAATGATCATTTCTGTGATATATTACGTATTTTATGTGTACTTTCTCTCTCATAGACGTCTAATTAAAGGGTGTTTCTGTAAAGAACAGAACATTAAGCGATTAGGAGCTGATTACTGTTATTACTGTAATTTTAGTTGGGTCTTCCTCAGCTGTGGATGCTCAGCGAAACCTGTCGTGTGGATTGTCCCATCAGCTGCATGCTTTCTGAATGGACCCAGTGGACCGAGTGCTCACATTCCTGTGGAAACCAGGGTACGGATTTAAATACCCTTTTATAGCCTAGTTCAAATAGCACAGCCTGTTCTGAAAATCAAGGGAAATAATCACATTTGGAAATTAATCTATGTCTAAAACCAGTTACAATAAAGAGGACAAAGGGAGAAATAGTGTTTGATATTCTCAGTTTTCAGGTTCTGTTTTCCAGGGTCCAGCGTTCTCTGTTCCTAGGGTTGGGTTTTTCTAGTCTGTTATACTCAAAAGGTGCTTTATACTAAGGACCCTATATTCCTACATTTTCTATCTTCCAATATATCTGTTATTTCCATCATGCTACATACTTCCTACATAAGTCCTTCTGTTCCCATTGTTATTTTCCTTCAGTGCTTTTTCTTAGGCTTCTATGTTCCCACTGCCCTGTAATCCCAGGTACCTACAATGTAGTGCAAGAAAGGGCTAATGTTTCCAAATCAAGTGTTCTAACATACCTGCAAACTAGTCGTGTATAAGTAGTGTATATTTCGAACCTTGTCACCTTTTTCACCTCTTGTGAGTTTGCAGGTATGTTCTAAGGACCCTATGTTACCAGATTTCTATGTTTGCATGGTGAACATTTCCTGGGTCCAGTACTGCCCGAGTTCTATATTTCAAATTCCCTATATTCTTAGATTTCCCGTAGTACTATGTTTTCAATGCTCATTAACCTACATTTACAGTTTTTGCTGGGTTCAGTATTTCTAGGGTCCTTTTCCTACAATCTGTTCTATATTGACAGAGTCTGTTGTTTGTGAGGCTCTATGTTACCAGTTTCCTTTAATCCCAGGTACCAACAGTCTAGTGCCATATATTTACTCAGAGCCCTCTGTTTTATGTTCGGAAGGGTCTATTTTTCCAGAGCAAGTGCTTCCAGAGGTCTCAATTTCTTTTATTCTCTTTTCCAGGGTCTGATTTTTAGAGGGTTCTATATTTGTAAAAGTCTATATATCTGGGGTCTGATGTGTCCTATATCTATATTTCCATAGTGTTTTGTGTTTCCAGGCTTTATTTCCAAATGGTGATATGTTCAATAACAATATATCAACAGGGTTCTATGTTCTTGATGTTCTATGTTTACGTGATGATGCTTCCTTTCAAGTATTTAAGAAAGCTTTTATTAATTAAGAAGCTGTTGTTGTCTCATTTCACTATGTACTGCTTCAGCTAGATATGGTTGAAATTACAATAAAATTATTGTAATTTCAACCATATCTAGCTGAAGCAGTACATAGTGAAATGAGACAACATTTCTCCAGGACCATGGATCTGCATAGAACAAGGACAGAGCTAATATAGAAGCTAACACATAGCTAAGGACTTAAGTAAGTTAATTCTAATGCATCTGTGCATCCTGGTACAAGCAGTACAATACAAAAGACAGCGCAAACAATCAATAGAAAACACTAAAAGACAATACACAAAAGCAGCAGAGTATATACTCTATGTTCTACAGTACATGTGCAAAAATGCTGGAATGAACACTTAAAAAATAGCAGCAGTTATATGAGATATAAGGCATAAAAACGTAGATCATTGCAGTCTATACAGTGTGTTGGGCCGTCCACAATGCTGTTGGCAGATGCAGCGTGTGGTGTAAATGTCCATGATAGAGGGAATAGAGACTCCAATGATCTCAGCTGTCCTCACTATCCGCTGCAGGGTCTTGCGATCCAAGATGGCGCAGTTCCCAAACCAGACAGTACCAGACCAGACAGGTGTTGCACCTCCTCTCTGTATTCTGGCTCATTGTTCTTGCTGATGAGACCCACCACGGTCGTGTCATCAGCAAACTTGATGATATGGTTCGATCTCACACAGTGCTACACAGGCATGTGTCAACAAGATGAACACAGTGCGTGTGGTGGAGCTGGAGATGGAGCTGTTTAGTCCCACATTGTTTTTGCTCTTTACACATGCTGTCTCACATTTCAGTTGTTGGTGTTTTGCACAATACATTACAATACCTCATGTAACTGCTGCTATAATACTAATGTGTTCATTCCAGTATTTCTGCACATGCAATATAGAACATACAGTATTTACACTGGTCAGTGCTACTTTTGTCTTTTGTCTCTCACTGTTAGCACCAGCTTGTACAGCTGCACTTTATGTATCTAGGACCTCTTACTTAAGTCCTTAGCTCTGTCTTTGTTTTATGTATGTATGGTCCTGGAGAAATGTTGTCTCGTTTCACTGTGTACTGCAACAGCTATATATGTTTGAAATGACAATAAAAGCTACTTGACTTGAATTATTGTGAAAGTGTGTGAAAACTAAATGAATGGGCTGTGGCAATTGCATCATCCATGGAGCGGTTTGGATGATACACAACCTGCAGGGGGTCCAGTGAGCTTGGTAACTTGGTCTTGATGTGCCTTATGACAAGCCTCTTGAAGGACTTCATTACAATGGGTGTGAGTGCGAATGGATGATAGTCATTGAGGCAGGACACTGTAGACTTGTTTGGCACGGGGATAATGGTGTCTTGAGGCACCTAGGAACAACAACGCTGCTCAGGGAAATGTTGAAGATGTCAGTGAAGACGTCCATTAGCTGTTGTGCGCATTCCCTGAGCACCCTGCCAGGAATGTTGTCTGGTCCAGCAGCCTTCCATTAATTAACTCAGCATAGAGTTCTCCTCACCTCAGCCGTGGATAGACAGAGTACCTGGTCCTTGGGTTGAGGGATGGTCTTCTTTGCTGCTATGATGTTCTGCACCTCAAACCGAGTGCAGAAGTTTGGCCCTTGCTGTTCCTAGGGCCACTCTGTCTCCTGCTCTGAAGGCTAAGTCTCTAGACTCCAGCAGTGCCCACACTTTAGCATTCATTCACGGCTTCTGGTTGGAGCGTGTGGTGATGGTCTTTGAGACGATCACGTCATCAATTCACTTGCCGAAGTAGCTGGTCACTGATGCCGTGTACTAATCCAGTTCGACGGAAATGCTTTTTGTTACAACCTCCCTGAAGATGCTCCTGTCAGTGCACTCAAAACAGACTTGAAGAGCAGAGGTGACTCCTGGTGGCCAGATTTTCACCTGCTTCTGAACCGGTTTAAAGCATCTGACGAGTGGTCTGTATGCCGGAATTAGCAAAACAGAGATGTGGCCTGAGTAACCGAGATGGGGCAGTTATAATGGCCTGCATCTAACAGTCACAAACTCCACTAAAGATAAGCAGTAATTAGAAACAAGCAGAGAGTTCTTACACCATTCCATGCTGATGTAAACACATACAGCACCACCAAGAAAGCTGTCAGCACAAAACGGGTTGATCCCATCTAGCTGAACGGCGGCGTCCAGAGCTCTGTCACTGAGCCACGTCTCTGTGAAAACAAAAACAAAGCAGTTTTTAAACTCTCACTGTGTAGTATGCCAGAATCAGATGTAGTCCAATTTATTGTCCATGGAGCAAACATTTGGGAGTAGAATGGGAGAGCTGGCTGGCTTGGGTTTGTTTTTAAGACTAGCACGGACACCCGCCCGCTTGCCGCACTTCCACTTCCCTCTCCCGGTATCAGGAGACACTGAGGACTGGAGGCATGATCTCCTCAGCAAGCCAAGGTCACAAAAGCCTGTCCAACACATCATCGTGCAGGTTGGTTGTTGCACGATTTCTGTACTGACATCTGGTGGTTGTATTTATGAACATATGAAAATGGCGTGTCAGGAGTGGCCACTGTGTGCTACCGCCGTGTCGCCATCTTGGATTGTGGAATATTTCCTATATAGTCTTATATTTCTGTTTCTATATTCCTATATGCTTAAATACTCCCAAAGTCCTATATTACCGGGCCGTATATTCCAATATTTTTTATGGTGTCATGTTTCCAGGGTTCATTATTCTATATTTGAAGTTTCTCTCTTTTTTTTTACTGGGTTTTATATTTCATTTCATGGTCTAATGTTTAGAAGAGTCTTTCCAGAGTAAATGTTCCCAGAAGTCTCAACTATTTTTTCACTTTTCAAGGGTCCTATTGTTTTAATGGTACTATAGGGTTTTTTAAGGGTTTATATTCACAGGTCATATGTTTCAGGTCTTATCTTCCCAGAGTTCTAAATTGACACAGTTTTAAATTTCCATCGGGTCATATTTTACTATAGTCCTATGTTCCTTGTGTTGTATATACAGGTTTTCTTTGTCTAGAGGGTCTGGGGTCTCCATGGTCCTATTTGCCCCATAGGGTTTAAATTTTAAGGGTCCTACTTTTAATTGGTACTCCACTCCAAATGCTTCATGGTCTCTATTCTCTTAGACCCTACATTTCCAAGACCATGTTTTCCCAGCACCCCAGTACCCAGATTTTTTCAAACCCAGATGTTTTCCAGTCTGTAAGACCCTGGACTACATGTTCCCCCAGTATGGCACATTAAGGGACCTGGTATGAGGGTTTGTATGGTTGTAGTTAGGATCATGAGGTCAATAAAGGTGACATTTTAAAACACCCTTACAGAACAGCTATCATACATGAAACTTTCAAATGTGATTTCCATGAGAACAGGATGATAAGAACCTGAGACCACAGGACTGTCTTCTCAAATAGATCTCAGTGAGGGAACACAGAGTTGACCCCATTAATAAGAATCCAGCAAAAACTGTGATTCTTAAGGGTGCGGTTGAGAGGACCTTTATTATGAAGCATAACACACACTATGAGGGAGCGAGTAATTCCACTTAGAGATGGCACCTAAGAGGAAAACCGCCAAACGAGACGAATAATGAAAGCTCAGGGGGAAAGGTGCAAGTTTTAGGGCCCTCACCTTTTATTAACCACCCAATTTAGAGAAACACCTGAGGAGACCTTCCTGTTTCTGCTGTCTGCTTAAACTGCAGGGATATACATATGTATATATATATATATATATATAGAGAGAGAGAGAGAGAGAGAGAGAGAGAGAGAGAGAGAGAGAGAGAGAAATAGTTTGAGAAGAAGATACACAAGGCACAAGAACAGAAGCAAAGAGAGAGAGAGAGAGAGAGAGACAAGGTTTGAAATAGAAAGATAGGGAAGCAAATAGCCAATGAAAGGAGAGACAAAGAGAGAGACAGAGAAGGAGAGAAAGAAACAGACAAAGAAGCAAATAGACAGTTAGTGTGTCAGAGAGGTAGAGGGAAGCCGACAAAGAGAGATAATAAGAGATGGAGAGACTTTTGGACCCTCTGGACCAGGAGAGAGTAAGACAGCTTGATAAAGGATACAATATCACTGACAGACAGACAGACAGACAGACAGACAGACAGACAGACTGGAGGGATGGATGGATGGATAGACAAATGGACAGACATACAGATGGATGGACAGACGCTGGAGATAGATTTGCTTGTCCCTGTCTGGTAGACCTTGTCCATTTGCTCATAAAGATGTGGTCTGTTCCTTTCAGCCAGGAGTCTCCAGACTGCTGAAGATTAATGATGGTCAGTGAATGTTTCTAATTAGTGCAGTAACCAGCTGAAGCTGAGCATCTTGGACGGTGGGGAGGAAATGCTCTCCTGCCCTTCCAGCTCTGCCAATTAGAGTGTGTTATACAGTGTGAAGCATTAACACTTCTTAGTGAAGAGGTGGAAACCTGAGCCAAACCAGTCCTCCCTGACTCTGAATTAGCAACTACGCTAATGGCCGTGTTATTAGTAAAAATAAATATTTATTTACGATGACTGATGACTCGTTCAGTCTGGAGGAAGAAGAAGAGGAGGAGGAGAGCAGGAGGAGGATGGGGCCAGGATCATTAACACGTAATCCCCAAATATGATTTATAGCACAGTGTTAATAATGCAGAGGACTCGCTGAGTCGCATGCTAATGCTTCTGTGTTTCCTCAAGCGGAGAAAAACCCATTATCAAGAAAGGGATTTGTGCCGAGTCAGGAAAACTCGCAACACAAGCAAAAAGTACAAACCAAAGCAAGAAAGCAGAGAGATGTGTGAGATAAAGAGCTGTATGATGATGTGTCAAGTCTGAAATAAACCTTGCTGCATTAGTCAGCTCCTAGTCATCCTGAAGGCAACGTCGAGCAAACAAGCGTTTTATCACTAAAATCGAACAAAAACAAAATGTGAGGTGATGTTGGAGTGAAATAAGCAACCAAAACATCAGACCAGACACGTTGTTCCATATTACGGAGTGTGTTATTATCGCTGGCCCAAATTTCCACCACTGGTAGCTTTTACCATTACTCAGACATGTGGAGATTGGACACGAGCTACAGTATCACTGAATACCTGAAAAAATTAAACCATCATCCGTCTAAGCAAAAAAAAATTCCTGTGGAACCTCCAGATGTTTATCACCGTGTTTTATGGCTTCATGGATTCGTCCCAGTGAACAGTGACATTGCATTGTGAATAATTGTGAATCATACAGTACGTTCCAGCCTTCTGTTCCTCAGATCTTCCATTAAACCCCACAGATCCTCTTGAACCTCCTACACACTCCAGAAACCAGAGTAATCTCTGAGTGTGAAATAATCCAGACTTATGACCACAACAAGTGAGATTAAAGGAGCAGTTTGAAACTTTTAGATTCCTCTGCTAAATGATGTCAGTAAACAGGCTGAAGCGTTCTCTAAAGTCATACAATACTGTCGTCATCATCTTCATCTTTAGTAGTAATAGTGTATAACACTAACGCCATGTTCAAACGTTTACAGAACATTCATGAAACCTGTCGTATTGACTGTTCTAGAAATCAGATGTTTGACATTCAGATGTTTGACGTGACGTGACATGTTTGAAGTATAGTGACCCCACACCCCACTAAGTATGTGAACACACATACACACACCGTGAACACACACCCGGAGCAGTGGGCAGCCATTTATGATGTGGCGCCCGGGGAGCAGTGGGGGGTTCGGAGCCTTGCTCAAGGGCACCTCAGTCGTGGTATTGTCTGCCCGAGACTCAAACCCCGGCCCGAGACTCGAACCGAATAGATACTACAGAGACCGTTTCCCATCGCTCCTGAATTCTGGATTCTAATTGGTCATTAGGAGTTGATTCATTTTCTGAAAAAATGCAGAGTTAACAATTACAGAAGGAGCCTTCAGTGACAGTGGTGAAGCTGGAGGTTTTGTGACCTCTTTAGGACAAACAGACCGGTTTCCTCTTCTTTCCTGGTTTCTATAGTAACATCACAAGCTGTAATTGTTTTTTGTTTTTGTTTTTTATTTAAAAATGAGCATTGAATTTAATTAGAAATGGGCAAAAGTATCACAAAAGATATTCATTAATAAATAAAACTCCTTTGTAATAATAATATTAATAATATTAATAATAATAATAATAATAATAATAATAATAATAATAATAATAATAATAATAATAATAATAATAATAATAATAATAATAATAATAATAATAATGCATTTTATTTCATGGCGCCTTTCAGAACACCCAAGGTCACCTTATAAGCAATATACAGGTCATTACATAAGACAAAACACATAAACAAACAGCATATCTATACATATAAAGTGCATTTAAGTCTCAATAAAACATGTTATAAGAAAGCCTGTATAAAAAGATAAGTCTTAAGATGCGTTTTAAAAGTCAGCAAGCACTCGCTATTGCGAACATCGAGGGGAAGAGAATTCCATAGGCGGGGGGGAAACATAACTAAAAGATCTGGCACCCATAGTAGTAAGTTGAATCCGAGAAATTGAAGATGAAGATCTGAGTGCACGTGAAGGAGTGTAAACCTGGAGAAGTTGAGTAAGGTATTGTGGTGCAAGATTATGAAGTGCCTTATAAGTGAGTAGCAGGATTTTAAACTGAACTCTATATTTATATATATTGTACAATATATATTGTATATATATTGTATATATATTGTATATATATTGTATATATATTGTATATATATTGTACTCATGTTGCTGTGCTAGAACAGGTTTTGGGATGTGTGTTTATACCGTTTAGTTCATCAGGAGCTCTCGGCTGCATTGTTATAAACTGTTGTAGAAATGACATTATTTACATTTACACTGTTTACTGTAGAGTGTCACCCAAATGATGATGGGTTCCCTTCTGAGCCTGGTTCCTCTTAAGGTTTCTATCTCTTATCATCTCAGGGTTTTTTTTCTTGCAGCCTTGCTCAATAGGGATAGGGATAAATATATAGTATTTTAAATTTGAAATTAAAATTTTTAATTAAATTTTAAACTTGTATTTATTCTTATTTTTTCTTATTATCTGAATAAGATAATAATAATAATCTTATTATTTATTTATTTATTTTTTTCTCTACTGTTTCTACACTGTAAAGCTGCTTTGAGACAATGTGAATTGTTAAAAGCGCTATACAAATTAAAATAAATTGAAATTGAATTTATGGAGAAATCATCATCTTCATAACATGACCTCAGGATTTATTAGGATGAAAACTTTTCACACACATGATCCGGTCTTTCCTGCGCAGGCCTGATGTCCAGATCTCGTCGTGTCCTCCAGAACGCTCACGAGGAAGGACGTCCGTGTCCGTCGCAGCTCTCGCAGACTAAACCTTGTCCCATAAGGCCGTGCTACAGCTGGCTGCTGGGGGTCTGGTCGTCCTGCCACGTGGAGGTAAACATCTCTCATCTCCACTGGGGGTTAATTCAACACTTCAGCAGGTTTTCTTAGGCTTCTACAGACACGTTGCTCGTTTTTCTTTTTAATCAGCAGGTTAATTAGGAGTGCGTCTCTATCTGCAGTAACACCTCGATTAAAACCCTTTCTTTTTTTCTCTCTGTCTCTGTGCTTGACCCTTTCTGCCCCAACACAATGCAAGCCGGGGGGTTATTTTACCCTCCACCCAGCCGTAGGCACCCTATTGGAGGACTTTAATTGATTTTTGTAAAGGTGCGAGCCCACGCCTGGGTGAATACGGACCTTTGGTGACACTGAAACGTGAACGAACTTCAGATAACATCCAGAGCTTAGCGAGCAGTTCAGCCAAAAATAAAAATGTCCTCCTTTATCCCAAGCGTCGTCAAATTTCCATCTCCCACTCGCGCCTTTCTTTCCCTCTCATTCTAATTAAACGTCTGGGGTTTTTCATCCTTGTCCTCTGAGTCATTACTGAAGCAGCTCTTTTTAAACTTTTGTGGAGAACAGAAGCGAAACACACACTTTTAAGTTTTCTGCTTTCAGATCTTGACTTTATGACAAAAATCACACACACACACACACACACACACATTTGACGAATAGCTTCGTTTTGTTTTTATCTATGAAATGTACGTCAAAAGTCTCACATATGATGTTTCAGGCACGGCAGGAATACATGGAGGCATTTATTTTCCTCTAATTTGCATAGTCATGAATATTTATGTCTCCTGGGATTTTTGATGAGGATTAAGTCCCTTAATTACGCACCACTGTTCAGTTTCTGTTTATAAAAATAAATCCCGCTCTTAACATGCTTTTATTTGTAAACGGTAATTATATAAAGATGGTAAATTGTTTTTATAAATATTATGTTGCTTTTTCAATGAAATTAGTTTTTTAGTTGTTTATAAGACCTGAAAAAAACACTTTAAACACAAATAACACATTTAAGCTCTAATGTTTCTAACTGCTAAACGTTCCTTGAATCCAAAGAAAGTATCTAAAACTAAGAAAAGCGTCGCTCTAAATTGTATTGTATTGTAAATTGATTTGTTTTTATTTATTTAACCTATCTATAAAGTTAAAAAGCTCAATTTTTCTCATTTTGTTTTCTGTTAATATAAATACTCTCAGATACATCTGTGATAAACAGACTTGGAGGCGGGGCTAAATCGAGGATGAGTTTCCGTTTTAAACAAATAACGTCCAATACGCAGATCATTAGTTCTACCTCAGCTCATGTTATTAATGAAGTATAACGAGGTTGTGATGGTGAGCTTCTATTCAAACTGACTGCTGTTTAATAATGAAAAAGGACATTGACAATGCAAATCCAAACATAATCATTTAAATAGCTGACTAAATGTTAGAGGTGGCAGGAGCTTCTGGGGGTGGTTCTCATTTACATATTCATGTATATTCATAAGTCTCTGAAATGTTCATGAGGATTCATAAAGGTCTAGAGATTTTACTGGACCCTTTTTAGTTATTTACAGCACATTAAATATACACAGATAGTTCTGAGAGGAATTAAAGCGACCCTCAGGTCCACGTCTCTAACCTTTAGCTCGTTTATCGTCTCATCATTAGTATGAACCTGACGAATCCAAACCTGATGAATAATTTAGATGTTTAATTTGACTTGCTAATTAAACTGTGCAGGGACGAGCACCTCTGTCTCTCCTGACACGTGTTAATCCATGACTAATATATACGGAAATACCTTCTGCATAAATGACAGCTCAGTCAACAGCTCTTTATTTTTACATTTTGGGTCCATAAAAATAATGAATACCCTAAACATTGTGGGATTATTTAAATAATCATAAGAAAAATTTGTAAAACTTTTATAGATTTGAAAATTAAAGTTTTGATATGAATAAATAATAATAATCAAATTTTTTTTTTTATTTATTTCACTCATGTTTGTCATTTTATTCATCTACTTATTTATCTATTTGATATTTAATATTATTTAATATTATTATCCTTATGTTTTTTTGTTTTAGCTTTGTTCTTTATAATTAGGAATCTAATTATGAAACAATAAATAATTAATATTTATTAATAATTAATGATGCATAGTTAAGTCGATTTATTATTATTATTATTATTATTATTATTATTATTATTATTATTATTATTTTATGAAAAATTCTTACACACACACACACACACACACACACATCACTGTATTATCTCTACGATGTTTGAGAATAAGCCTCATGCTATAAACACTGATATGAGCTCACACTTATGAGCTCATGTCTGCACATCTAGAACCTCCCGGGTCTAAACGGGTTGTTTGCAGGTAATATGACTGAAGCAGTATCAATAAGAAGAATAAAGGCTGTGTCTCATTTTAAACAGAGCTGTGCTGTGTGATCGATGTGTGGTTTGGAAATAATTTGTGTGAAAGCAGTCCTGTGATAATGACTATGATGAAACAACAAGCAAAGTGTGGAATTGATCCTGGGTGCAAACTCAATTATTCCCTGGAAGTGAAAACCAGTCCTTAAACATTTCAACATCCCTGAACACACGATTGGACACCAGCATGCAGGTACATCTGAAAAAATAAATAAAGTCTTGGAGAGATTCTAACTCAAAGATTTTTATGACTTATTCTGCACTAGTCTTGTCTAGTTATATGATTTTTATAAAAGTAAATTATATATATATATCTATATATATACGTATATATATATATATATATATATATATATATATATACAGGGAGTGCAGAATTATTAGGCAAATGAGTATTTTGACCACATCATCCTCTTTATGCATGTTGTCTTACTCCAAGCTGTATAGGCTCGAAAGCCTACAACCAATTAAGCATATTAGGTGATGTGCATCTCTGTAATGAGAAGGGGTGTGGTCTAATGACATCTACACCCTATATCAGGTGTGCATAATTATTAGGCAACTTCCTTTCCTTTGGCAAAATGGGTCAAAAGAAGGACTTGACAGGCTCCGAAAAGTCAAAAATAGTGAGATATCTTGCAGAGGGATGCAGCACTCTTAAAATTGCCAAGCTTCTGAAGCGTGATCATCGAACAATCAAGCGTTTCATTCAAAATAGTCAACAGGGTCGCAAGAAGCGTGTGGAAAAACCAAGGCGCAAAATAACTGCCCATGAACTGAGAAAAGTCAAGCGTGCAGCTGCCAAGATGCCACTTGCCACCTGTTTTGCCATATTTCAGAGCTGCAACATCACTGGAGTGCCCAAAAGCACAAGGTGTGCAATACTCAGAGACATGGCCAAGGTAAGAAAGGCTGAAAAACGACCACCACTGAACAAGACACACAAGCTGAAACGTCAAGACTGGGCCAAGAAATATCTGAAGACTGATTTTTCTAAGGTTTTATGGACTGATGAAATGAGAGTGAGTCTTGATGGGCCAGATGGATGGGCTCGTGGCTGGATCGGTAAAGGGCAGAGAGCTCCAGTCCGACTGAGACGCCAGCAAGGTGGAGGTGGAGTACTGGTTTGGGCTGGTATCATCAAAGATGAGCTTGTGGGGCCTTTTCGGGTTGAGGATGGGGTCAAGCTCAACTCCCAGTCCTACTGCCAGTTTCTGGAAGACACCTTCTTCAAGCAGTGGTACAGGAAGAAGTCTGCATCCTTCAAGAAAAACATGATTTTCATGCAGGACAATGCTCCATCACACGCGTCCAAGTACTCCACAGCGTGGCTGGCAAGAAAGGGTCTAAAAGAAGAAAAACTAATGACATGGCCTCCTTGTTCACCTGATCTGAACCCCATAGAGAACCTGTGGTCCATCATCAAATGTGAGATTTACAAGGAGGGAAAACAGTACACCTCTCTGAAGAGTGTCTGGGAGGCTGTGGTTGCTGCTGCACGCAATGTTGACGGTGAACAGATCAAAACACTGACAGAATCCATGGATGGCAGGCTTTTGAGTGTCCTTGCAAAGAAAGGTGGCTATATTGGTCACTGATTTGTTTTTGTTTTGTTTTTGAATGTCAGAAATGTATATTAGTGAATGTTGAGATGTAATATTGGTTTCACTGGTGAAAATAAATAATTGAAATGGGTATATATTTGTTTTTTGTTAAGTTGCCTAATAATTATGCACAGTAATAGTCACCTGCACACACAGATATCCTCCTAAAATAGCTAAAACTACAAACAAACTAAAAACTACTTCCAAAAATATTCAGCTTTGCTATTAATGAGTTTTTTGGGTTCATTGAGAACATGGTTGTTGTTCAATAATAAAATTAATCCTCAAAAATACAACTTCCCTAATAATTCTGCACTCCCTGTATATATATATATACGTATATATATATATATCTATATATACGTATATATATATATATATATATATATATATATATATATATTTCACCCCTGGGGGCGTGTCTTATTCCACATTATCAGCAAGTTCCATCTGATACTTGATGGAGAATAAATAGGCAGCAGATGATGAACATCTAAAGTAAAATGTTGTTATTGTGTTTATTATTATTAAAAGCATGTTGTGCTGCTGTCCTCAGGGTGCTGACTGTGGAGACGGTGTGAGACGCAGGAACTTATCGTGTGTTGTACACTGGGGTCATTGGCCCGAATCGGCCGGCCCGAGACCTGATGTCCACACTCCAGCTATCATAGTGGAGGACGAGAAATGTGACGAGAAACATTTCAGGACAGAGAACAAAGAGGAACTGCAGCAGCCATGCTTTGTACCCTGTCCAGGTATACTGACTTCCTGTTCAGGTATACACACTTCCTGTCCAGGTATACACACTTCCTATCCGGGTATACTGACACTTTAGCTAAACCCTGCCTTCCTGTCCAGGTATACACACTTCCTGTCCAGGTATACTGACACTTTAGCTAAACCCTGTCTTCCTGTCCAGGTATACACACTTATTGTCCAGGTATACTGACACTTTAGCTAAACCCTGTCTTCCTGTCCAGGTATACACACTTCATGTCCAGGTATACAGACTGACACTTTAGCTAAACCCTGTCTTCCTGTCCAGGTATACACACTTCATGTCCAGGTATACTGACACTTTAGCTAAACCCTGTCTTCCTGTCCAGGTATACATACTTCCTGTCCAGGTATACACACTTCCTGTCCAGGTATACACACTGACACTTTAGCTAAACCCTGTCTTCCTGTCCAGGTATACACACTTCCTGTCCAGGTATACTGACACTTTAGCTAAACCCTGTCTTCCTGTCCAGGTATACATACTTCCTGTCCAGGTATACACACTTCCTGTCCAGGTATACACACTGACACCTTAGCAAAACCCTGCCTTCCTGTCCAGGTATACACACTTCCTGTCCAGGTATACACACTGACACTTTAGCTAAACCCTGTCTTCCTGTCCAGGTATACACACTTTCTGTCCAGGTATACTGACACTTTAGCTAAACCCTGCTATCCTGTCCAGGTATACACGCTTCCTGTCCAGGTATACACACTGACACTTTAGCTAAACCCTGTCTTCCTGTCCAGGTATACATACTTCCTGTCCAGTTATACACACTTCCTGTCCAGGTATACACACTGACACTTTAGCTAAACCCTGTCTTCCTGTCCAGGTATACACACTTCATGTCCAGGTATACTGACACTTTAGCTAAACCCTGTCTTCCTGTCCAGGTATACACACTTCCTGTCCAGGTATACTGACACTTTAGCTAAACCCTGTCTTCCTGTCCAGGTATACACACTTCCTGTCCAGGTATACTGACACTTTAGCTAAACCCTGTCCGACTACCTTGGATAAGAAAAGAACGTCCTAATAAACGTGTAGATCGGCTCATGAAGCACATAATTACTTGTCAGTTGGATAAGTTCAAACTTCAGTGTTGTGAAACTGTGAGAAACACAGTGTTCTTCATCTCTAAGCCTCGGCTGCTCATATAGTGTTTAAAAAGAGGCTTACATTGAGCTGTTCTATAATAATAATTACACGAGGTGATAAATATTCTTTCTTTCTTCTTCTATGAGGATTAACAGAAAAATCCAACCTGAAAGATCTGCATGTTAATGGTTATAATTAACGTGACTATGAAGATTTATTTTGTACTGAAATTTAACTTTCCTAGCACCAGAAATAATAAAGCCATCACAAACACTCTGTTTTAACAAGGTTAGCATGGTTTGGGTTTAAGATTCCCTCAGGTAAAACTGAGTACAGGTGACATTTGCGTTATTTTACCTCGTCAGTAGAATGTGAAAGTGTGAGGCGGTTCCCTTGTGAGAGTGTGTAGCGCTAGCCTGAGGAAAATGGAGGATAATAAGCACACAGATGGGCACTAATAAGCATCCTGGTTGTCGGGTGGAAAGAACCAACCGGATGAGTCGTCTTGCAGAAGTGTCACTTTGTATTTGCTCTTCACTGAGGGTTAGTGGGGTGGAGGATGTCGATTTATGACCTTCAGCTATGTCGAAAGGAAGTCCTAAATGTATCATCAGACAGGCCCATAATTACCGCTAGTCTCTTGTCAGGCGGATAAGGTCAGCGCTCGAGCACACAATTGCTGTGACTGTGTAGGGAAACATTGCACTTAGTTAGCATGAACCATGTTTAGCTCTCTTAATAATTTACAACGATCGAGTTTAGCATTTTTTTAAAAAGTAAACTCATTTCCATAAAAAATAAATGTTGTGATAGAAAAGTTCAGAATTCTTTTTATTAAATGTTGTTATTTATATAGTTCCTAAACAATACAGGAGGAAAATGCTAACATAGCTAAAATAAAGCGATTTTAGCATTGATTATATATATTTAAGTTTTTCATTTAGTCCAGTTTCCAGAAGAGTCAAAGTACAGACTCACTGCTTTAACTCTTTCTCCTAGAGTCTAAGGCCACGTTCACACTGCAAGTCTTAATGCTCAATTCGGATATTTTGCTCAGATCTGATTTTTTTGTTTGGCTGTTCACATTACCTTTTAAAATGTGGCCTATATCAGATACCAGTGTGAACTGTTTGCTGTTTCGAACTGACCCCCATGCACAAACGAACAATAACAATGACGTCACACGCAGCACGCCGTTGCGCTAAAGTCGGCGAGGTTATAGAGGAAGTAAGCATTGTCGCTTTTCTTTCTAAATGTTTGTGTATTGGCAGCACAGAGACGCAGTGTTTTGAAAATTTTCGGATGTCGAGGGCAACTTTTGATGATTTGATCCATTTTGTAGGCGTAGTCACGTTTGTGCACGTACTCGCCGGCGCATAATTGTGATGAATGTCGATGTAGATTGACGTAAAAGTCGCATCAAATCCGCCTTGGTTGTTCACACTGCGGCCACATTGGAAAAAATCAGATTTGGGTCTGATTCAGGACCACATATGGAAGTGGTCTGAATCTGATTTGAAAAAATCAGATCTGGGCTAGATTTGAGTGTTCACACTACTCCTGAAGAAGTCTGACCTGGTCACTTGACCCCAAAAAAATAAATTTTTTTTTTTTTCAGATTTGGGCCACTTTAATGTCATTCCTCCTGTTTGTCTCGTGTCCATGTTGATGACTGAACGTCTTCCTCACGTCTCACTCCACAGTGGTGTTGATATGAAGCTCATATGAAAGTAGACACTCGGGATTTTAAGAATTTGTAGAGTTTCATCACTGTTTCTGTTTTTCTCTACAACACCTGAGGTGATATATTTATAGAAAAGATCCAGAAAAATATAAATTGTTCTTTTTTCCACACAAATGTTTGTATGTTCAGAGTAAATGTTGATTTCAAACCCATTTCTGCTCTCTGAGATGCTCCGAGTGTTTGTTCATCTAAAAAGTAGCTCAGATTTATCTTCAACACTAAAATTCAGTGTAAGATTCTCAACAGATTATCAACAGATTATAACACACGTCTAAAATACACTGAAAGAACAACAGAGTCCTGATTTATTTTAGATCAGACTCACAGACACAACATCAGACGTTTCTTTATACTGAGAGAAAATGTCCCTGAAGTCACTTTCTGTTCCACTGGTTTACTGGAACACCATCATCATAATCATCATCATAATCATCAGTCCCTATCAGATGTGCAGGAAGACTCCATGGCAGTGAGAAAGCCCTGCATGTTTATGCTGTTTAAAGCTCTGAATGCTCTTAGCTCTGGGGTATCTTGTTGATCTTCTGAAGCAATATAACTCATGAGCCCTGCTTTAATCCCAAAGATAAACACCGCTGAGCTGCTGGAAGATTTCGTTTCCCTTGCATCATCCTAACCTCTGGAATAGTGTTTGAGAGAACAGGAAGAATGCTTTCGAGTGCTCCAGAGATTCATCTTATTACATCATCCTGTGTAGTTATATTCTTAGTGCAATCTTTTATCTTCTGGTCTTTTATTTTTATGTATAAATGTTGTTACACTTACATTTACATTCACAGCATTTAACAGACTCTCTTATCCAGAGTGACGTACAAAATGTAATGCACATCTAATGCAACACATTAACTCTGCTTCACTAAGTTATAGACTTAAGATACCATGAGACTGAAACACAAGGGAGAAAGAGCTAATTCAAGTGTTTCATGAAGAAGAAGGTCTTCAACCGTTGTTTGAAGATAACCAGTGACTCAGCTGTCCGGACACCTAGGGGAAGTTCATTCCACCATCTCGGTTCAAGAACAGAGAAGAGTCTTGTAGTATACTTACCTATTACCCTGAGTGGTGGTGGGAAGAGTGGAGCAGTGCTGGTAGCTCTGAGGGTGCAAGGTGCGGTGTGACACTGAGGTGCAGTGGTTACACTTTAAAGGTCATACCATGTTATAATGCATTATACTCACTCTCACTCACTCATTTTCTACCGCTTATCCGAACTACCTCGGGTCAGGCAGGATACGCCGTGGACGGAGTGCCAACCCATCGCAGGGCACTCACACACACTCTCATTCACTCACGCAATCACACACAATGGACAATTTTCCAGAGATGCCAATCAACCTACCATGCATGTCTTTGGACCGGGGGAGGAAACCGGAGCACCCGGAGGAAACCCCCGAGGCACGGGGAGAACATGCAAACTCCACACACACAAGGCGGAGGCGGGATGCATTTTACTATGAGCATTATATTAATATATGCACAACACAATCATTTGACACCGTGAACACTTCCTAAACAATGCTAGATGACCTTTGCCCTAATTTTATATATTATACCTAATAAAAATATATATATATATCGATTATTCTTGCTATAAGGATTTCACTGTATTAGGTTTCGAGAACATAATTATGATAGAATCTTATTTTATATTGATATTTCTTTAAGTTAAATATGTTATACATAATATATTAAGAATCAAGCAATAGGTTTGATTTGATTTCATTTTACACACGCTGTGTTTACTTTCTCCTGGTTCCAGCTAACGATTACAAACTTTCACACAATATTTTTTTAATCTTAAAATAACGTTTCATAAGCAGATCATTTATTTATTTAGAAAACACTAGTTTCAAACCAAGTGAAGATCCTGGAGTGGATCACAGCACTCAGGCTTGTCCTGTAACGTTAACAGTGCTGAGATACTTTTAGAGAGAAGGACGTCTTTATGCATCTGAAACTCCAGAATCTTGGGTTTGTGGACTTCTGGACAAAGACGGAGTAAGTCCAAAGACGGAGATGGCCGTTAACATAGCATCAGGTTTTACATTGATTTAACTTGTTTGTAAGACTCCTCGTTATCATCAGGGGCAGTCTGGTGTAGATCAGAAATATAATGTTGATGATTAAAATGTTTACCTGAAGCTACAGTATATCTTTATGGAGGGTGCCAAGACTTTTCAAACAGCTCTTATTCAGTTGATATACCATCAAATGTCATGTATGACGTGTGAATGTTTCCTCTTCAGGCGACTGTCACCTGACAGACTGGTCGCCATGGAGCTCATGTCAGCTGACCTGCGTAGAGGGGCGGAGTTTCGAGTTGGAAGGTCATCAGGCACGCTCGCGAGCCGTCATCATCCAAACACTGCAGAACCAGGAGAGCTGTCCAGACCAGGAGATCAAGACACAGCCATGTAAAGGTACAGTGCATAGTGAAATGTGTAATAGTGAAAGCTTTAATTTATTTGTTTATTTATTTATTACAGGGACAATGCATATTAATAAACATTTCTGTCAATATGCCAGAGTTAGCCAGATGGCTAATTTTCACCTGTAGTCCCTAGACAGATGGTAATAGTCGCACTAAAAAAGATAAAAGTAAATAAAAGTACATATTGAAATAACAATAAAGCTACAATACATTTAATAAAAGTACTACTGTAAGTATTAGCTATGATGTACATTAGAAACACAAGACGCCAGCAATCAAACAAACATCAGACAAATACATGAACACACACACACAATAAACAAAAAACCATCAAGGGGCAACAATAGCAGGTCAAAAACTAAGCTAATGTTGACGGCTCTGGTTAATAACGAACCACTTCAATTAACCTAATAAACAGCTGATTAAAGTCTCAATCTATGGTTTTAAACCTGCCGCAGGTGGAAAGTGTCACAGCTACGAGTGGAAGACGAGCGCGTGGAGCGACAACGTGAGGGAGGTGTGGTGTCAGCGCTCAGACGGAGTCAACGTCACAGGTATCGCCATGGCAACACCTTCAGCCTTTTACAGCGTTCAGACGTATATAACTGCAGTGTGATGACGTCAACGTCACAGGTATCGCCATGGCGACACCTTCAGCGACGACGTCATCACACTGCAATTATAAGTCAAATAATAATTTGTTCTTTTTCATAATATTTTTATGAGATAAATTAGTCTAAAATTGACAGTAACTCCATACATGTACTGTATATAACATTAATATTAGTTGTCCAAGTTGGTATAAAATAATGAGCGAAGATTTTGTCTTTGCTAAACTTTTCAACATTATAATCATTTATTTTTTAACAAACACTTTTTATCTGTTTACAGCTACATTTAACTGTCTGCAAAACGACACTGAGTCTGTTGTCATGTCTGTTATAGCAGCTCAGCTCCTTAAACAATCCTTCTCTCTCTCTGGAAGATAAACTCACACAGTGTTACTGAGAAACTCCTCGCTCTGATTCTGGAGCATTTCCGCTTTACTCGTCTTTACTTACAACTCAGTTCTCACACGAACAAATTAAACATGTTTTTTTCAGATGTTTGTGATAACCAGCTGAGTAACAGGAGTAATAAATATTTAATTAGCAAACAAACGTAATAGAAATAATCATGAGAGTGTTGGTCATTTCATGATCCCAAATATTCCTTTTAACATACTGATGAACTCAATAGTATAAGTTTAATTCTCATGACTTTCTATTCAGTGGATTTTTAACTCCTTAATTTTTGATTTAATGACAGAGCATAAACTTTTACTGATTGACTTTATCATGAACTCAGAAAATAGCATGCATACAAATACAGAGAGAGAGAGAGAGAGAGAGAGAGAGAGAGAGAGAGAGAGAGCCCGAACGACAGATAGAGAGAGAGAATGGCCAGAGAGATACACAGAAACACACAGATAGATAGATAGATAGATAGATAGATAGATAGATAGATAGATAGATAGATAGATAGATAGATAGATAGAGTGACACACATAGAGACAGACATAGAGAGAGACAGACAGGAGTATAAGTCTGTCAGGCTCCTTTCTGGTGTGTGAACAACTCTGGTAGATGATGTAGACGTCTGATCATACAGTGCTTTTATTTTTTTTTTAAGTGAGCTCTCAGCCCTCAGCCTTCCTCAGCTCACTCTGACACTCAGCCTTTCATCCTGTTTACCTTTTCTTTATTTTAAACTATTCTCACTTTCCTCTGAACTCTGAGGTCAGCAGATATGTACAGGAACAACAGAGTGAGGGGCAGAGCAACAGTCGCTCAGCCGGGGTCAACTAGCGGCAGTAATGTCAACACATACACACACACACATAACACACACACACACACACACATAACACACATAACACACACACACACACACACACACACACACACATAACACACACACACACATAACACACATAACACACACACACACACACAACACACATACTGTAACACACATAACACACACACACATAACACACACACACACATAACACACACACATAACACACACACATAACACACACAACACACACACACATAACACACACACACACATAACACACACACACACAACACACATAACACACACACATAACACACACACATAACACACACAACACACACACACACACACACATAACACACACACACACATAACACACACACACACATAACACACATAACACACACACACACACACACACAGTGGGCTAATCAGATTGTGTGTGTGAGATTTAGCTGAACTGGATTTGTTTAGGAAAACAAAAGAAGGGTTTATTAAAGGATAAATTTTAAACTAGAACCGAAGGGTGGATTCAGAACTTTTTGGATGTAGAACTTCTCCTCTTTCTAGCATATCAGCTAGTTACTGTTAATAATGGAATAATGCTAGCGCTCAGCTATCGCTAACGTGGTATAATTCCAATCACAACACGAACTTGAACAGCATGATTTACTGAACAAATCAAATCGCTGGCAGCTAAATTTATAGCTAATAACTCCCGCCCCTCACCCCCCCTTCCACCGACCCCCCCCCACCCCCCCCCCCCACCCCCCCTTTGATTTGATTGACTGATGTATACGAATTCTTTCTCCACACGTACACGTGCTTATCTGTGTCCTGAGCTGCTGATTGTATGGAATTGAAATTGTTACAAACAGAATAAAGAAATAATAAAGCGCACATTGGGTAGATTTCAGTTGAATATTACGAGCCTTGTTAAATAATTGATTTCTGCGTTATTCGTATTGACTGAATAAAAAACACTGAGTCAATTCGTAGGGTTTCTCTGGAGAGTCATTCACCAACATGAATAAATAAATGCCTTATTTTTTTTTTTTTTATTAATGCCGTGTCTCACAGTCCATGTGCTTCATTTTCTTTTGCTCCTCTGGTGCTGTTTATCGATCATCAGCTCACACACACACACACACACACACACACACAGCAATATCACCACAAACATAATACAACCTCAATAATACACACAGGAGAGACAGACAGAGGGGGTGGGAGAGGCAGATGGGGAGACAGACAGACTGAGAGACAGACAGCGGGGGTGGGAGAGACAGACAGACAGACTGAGAGACAGACAGAGGGGTGGGAGAGACAGACCAAGTGGGTGGGAGAGACAGACGGGGAGATAGACAGGGCAGTCAAGAAGATGGGAGACAGACAGACAGACTGAGAGACAGACAGAGGTGTAGGACAGACAGATGGGGCAAACAGGGAGATGAGGTAGACAGACAGACTGAGAGACAGACAGAGGGGTGGTAGAGAAAGATGGGGCAGAAAGTGAGACGGGGAGACAAACTGACAGACTGAGAGACAGACAGTGGTGGTGGGAGAGACCGATGGTGCAGACAGGGAGACAGACAGACTGAGAGACAGACAGAGGGGGAAGACAGAGAGATGGGGAAGACAGACAGAAGGGGGGTGGGAGAGAGATAGGGAGACAGACAGACTGAGAGACAGATGGGGGTGGGAGAGACAGACAGAGGGGGTAGACAGAGTGTGTGTGCGTACGAGTGTGTGTGCGTACAAGTGTGTGCGTACGAGTGTGTGTGCGTACGAGTAAGTGCGTATACGAGTGCGTACGAGTGCGTGTGCGTACGAGTGCGTAAGAGTGCGTGTGCGTACGAGTGTGTGTGCATACGAGTGTGTGTGCGTACGAGTGTGTGTGTGTGTACGAGTGTGTGTGTGTGTGTGTGTACGAGTGTGTGTACGAGTGTGTGTGTGTGTACGAGTGTGTGTGTGTGTGTGTGTGTGTGTACGAGTGTGTGTACGAGTGTGTCCTCAGACGAGTCTCCGTGTTGGACATCCTCCTCTCTAGTCCTCTTTAATCCGCTCGCTCACATCACAGCCGTGTTTTCAGGGCACATTAAAGCTGCAGAATTCACGTGTTGGGTTTACTGATGCGTTTAATGTTGTAGAATAAAATGTAAGAACATCTGGAGCTCGTGTTAAACACAGAGCAGAGTTCACATTTTATAGATTGAGTCCAAACCATTAAAACACACACACTGACTTCAAGATGATGGAACAGGAAGTAAAAAAAGTCGTCAGTGTCCGAGGAATTTCTGAGTCTAGTTGGTTTCACTTCAGTCACAAGAAACATGTTTATTCTATATAACTACAGTAAATATATCTCTTTATACATTTATTAACATTTTAAATTGTATACATAAAGAATTTGCACATAATGTAGATTTAATTATCTATTTGCTTTCTGAGCTCAGCTCTTTGTATCTGCTTTAACATTAAATGTTAAGAGAAACAGATAAAAACTTACATTTTTCTTGACATTCTGTGGGAAAGCATTAAAATCCCTCCCATCGCCATTTACAGCATTTGGCAGACGCCCTTATCCAGAGCGACGTACATAAGTGCTTAAATCTCTATCACTGGATACATTAATGCTGGCTCACTAGGTTACATACTTAAGATACCATGAGTTTAAAACATTGAAATAGGGAAAGAAGTGCTAGTTGAAGTGTTTCCTGAATAAGTGACGTGACGTGACATACTCAGAATTCGTTCTCTGCATTTAACCCATCCAAAGTGAACACACACAGCAGTGAACACAGACACACCGTGAACACACACCCGGAGCAGTGGGCAGCCATTTATGCTGCGGCGCCCAGGGAGCAGTTGGGGGGTTCGGTGCCTTGCTCAAGGGCACCTCAGTCGTGGTATTGCCGGCCCGAGATTCGAACCCACAACCTTAGGGTCAAACTCTCTAACCATTAGGCCACGACTTCCTCCATAAGTAGGTCTTCAACCGCCGCTTGAAAATAGACAGTGACTCAGCTGTCCGGACCCCTAGAGGAAGTTCATTCCACCACCTTGGTGGTGGAGAGATGGTGGAACCAGTCGAGCAGTTCTGGTAGATCGGAGGGTGTGGGGTGCAGTGTGAGGAGTGATGAGGGCTTTGAGGTAAGACGGAGCTGGTCCATGTTTGGCTTTGTAGGCCAGCATCAGTGTTTTGAATCTGATGCGTGCAGCTACCGGAAGCTAGTGGAGGGATCGCAGCAGCGGGGTGGTATGGAGAACTTTGTCAGGTTGAAAACAAGCCGTGCAGCTGCATTTTGGATCATTTTCTAAGGGTGGATTGCGTTTATATAGAGACCTGCCAGCAGTGTGTTGTAGTAATCCAGTCTAGAAATGACAAGAGACTGAACAAGTACCTGAGCAGCCTGTGTGGACAGAAATGGCCAAATCCTTCTAATGTTGTAGAGAAGAAACTGACATGAGCGAGTCACATTAGCAACATGAGAGGAAAAGGACAGTTGATTGTCCATGGTTACCCCAAGGTTTGTGAGCTGTGGCTGAAGGGGAGATCAGATCATTATGCAGGGATATAGCAAGGTCATGACCTGGGAATGAGTCACCTGGGATGAACAGCAGTTCAGTTTTGCTAGGATTGAATCACCACAGTAGTGAGGCTGGTGAGACAGGGGGATTGTGGGTAGGTTTGTGAGTCATGCAGTGAATTACAGCTAAAAGAGATTTTATTAAAATATAAAGGTTTAACAGGTTCGACTTCACTTCCTGACACGTCATTAATCAGATGATGCACCTGAACGTTTACATTCCAGTGAGACGCTGCGTCCCGCCGAGAGACATTCATCACGTCTCCGTCTCACATATTACCGTTTTATCTTCTTACTAGGGACACAGTGGACACAATGGCTTCTTCTTCTTCTTCTCCTTCTTGGTCTTTAATCTGAACACTGATAAAACTGAGTGAAACTAAGAGAAGGGGATTCTGGGTAGTGTGTCATAGCAGATTTAAATATGTTCTAGTAAACCTTTATTGATTGTTTTGCTCTTGTACCACAGCAACATCAGTTAGCTTAAACAAAAAGAACTACAACTTTGTGTATTTATAATAAAATAAAATAAAAATAATCCACGCTCTGACCAATCAGGTATAAGGTATAGAGTGTAGAGCAGGAAGTCCGTCCTCCTTCGTGTGGATGTTTGGTCTGCAGCTCATTTCCAGATCTGACAGCACATTTATACAGTTCTCAGGGGCTTCGTGGGCCAGTGACAGAGGGGGATTGTGGGTAATGACTCGTGCTGTGAATAACAGAATAATAACGGGGGAAGTTCTTTACATTAGAACCTCAGACTGGAACAGCAGAGAGTGGCATTATGGGTTGGATGTTAGATTAGGTCATTAGAGTATTAGACCAGAAGATTGGATGTGATTGGACTTTTACACATATTTTCATCATGTCTGATGTCTAATATAAAAGGTCCAGATGTGGGATTGTGGGTCACGTGTCTTGGCATGAGAAAGATGAGAAAACTGTTTGTAGGAGATGAAGGGTTGTGGTGGGGGTGGTGGTGGGGGTGTTGGACTCGTTCCATGTTTTACAGGATCTACAATAACAAGAGCTCTTCATGTACGCTGGTATTATTTTTTATGTATATGTTTTTTTAACTTTTATTTTGTATGAAATAACAGAAACTAAATCTACATTTTTGGTGTTTATTATGTTGACAGTCGTTTAATTCTCTTCCTCCGTGTGTCAGTGTAAATAGTCTTCTCTCTCGTCTCGTTAAAGGTGGATGTTTTCTGGTGAACAAACCAACACAGGAGCGTCACTGCCACCCTCCCTGTACCAAACCCTTCTCTCACTGCAAACAGGTCAGACTTTATTCTTCTCTCTTCTCTTCCTCTGTTCTGTCCTCAGTGTCGCTTTGTCTCCGAAATTCACCTGAATTCTGTCCCTGAACTCAAACCATCCACGAATCATTCAGCAGGTCTCGGTGTCGGGGGGGGGATAAAATAGTGGAATAAATCGCACTATTAAAACATTCTTTTTTCTATTATTTTTGTAGCATTTGAACAATAAATTGCTTTATAAATATTAAATAGTGATAAAAATGTAATGTGAAAATATTTATATTTATAGCATTTGTGCTACGAAGCACTTTATTCTTTATTCATGAGGTGTATAGCATGTTAACAATAAAATAATAATGTTAGGTTAATAATAAAGAAGCCTCTAGTGTGTGTGTGTGTGTGTGTGTGTGTGTGTGTGTGTGTGTGTGTGATTGAGCAGTGTGTAACAATACAGCGCTGAATGAAATAAATCTTGTCATTGTTATTGCTCTGAGTGTTCATAGGAAATTCACACAGAAGGATTTACATAACGACTCTGAAACAAGTGAACATCCTTAAGGGTGCAGCACAGACTGTGGGGGCCAGGGGCCAGGGGCCGGGGGCCGGGTGTAGGCAGACAGACAGACTGAGATAGAGAGACAGATACATAGACAGATAGATAGATAAAGGAAAGGATTGCTTGCATGCCGTTTGTTCGTTGTTTTTTGTCCTCTGATATTAAAATAAATGAGTGATTCAGTTCTCAGTTTGGTGTAAAAGCTGGTTTGCTAATTATTTTAATTTATTAAATATTTCATGTGCCATGTTTTATTAAAACATTCAGTTACACGTTGTTTATTAACATTTCTAAAGACCTAATAAATAAACAAAAATAGTTAGTTATTTAGCTGTTAATTGTTAATCGGTTAATTAATTAATTGAGTAATTTAGTTAACATTATTAATTATTAGAAGTACATACAATATAGCTACTTAGAAATAATTACTAATTATCCTGTTATTATGTATAGCTTCATTAATTTAAGTAATTATGCTTGTAGTACACACACACACACACACACACACACACACACGCTGATGCTGTGTTTCCTGCAGAGTGGAGTGTGTGGCTGTGAGAAAGGCTACACAGAGGTGATGAACACTCACGGCTTCCTGGATTACTGCACCAGGACACCGGGGGGCGCTGGAGACACCAGGAAGGCCGACGTGAAGAGCAGCTCAGGGAGGGTGAAACCGGGCCCGTCCCAAATCCACGAAATCTTTGGCGAGTGGTCACTACAAGCTCTCAGCCCAGGTATTCATCATCATCATCATCATCATCATCATCATCATCACTTTATCTCCATCACACATTATGTCCATTCAGGTGTCATCAAGCCATCTTTGACATCTGAAGCTTCCTCATGTTCTACTCGAGTGACGTGTCCTGAAGCTAATATCTAACTAGAAAGGGAAGCTTATAGAGCCCTGTTTTATCTTTCTGCAATCAGAAGCCAATCAGAGCACTCTAGTAACTTGAGCATTAGCCAATCAGCAAGCTGGACACGTATAAGAGAAAAGGGAAAAGGGAGACACAGAGAAAGAGACAGAGAGAGAGAAACCGAACGAGAAAATTTTCACTCACTCTCTCTCTCACTCATTTTCTACCGCTTATCCGAACTACCTCGGGTCACGGGGCGTCAGGCAAGATACAGGCGTCAGGCGTCTCAGGCGTCATCGGGCATCAAGGCAGGATACACCCTGGATGGAGTGCCAACCCATCACAGGGCACACACACACACTCTCATTCCCTCACGCAATCACACACTACGGACAATTTTCCAGAGATGCCAATCAACCTACCATGTATGTCTTTTACATGTCTTTGGACCGGGGGAGGAAACCCCCGAGGCACGGGAGAACATGCAAACTCCACACACAAAAGGTGGAGGCGGGAATCGAACCCCCAACCCTGGAGGTGTGAGGCAAACGTGCTAACCAATAAGCCACCGTGTCCCCCCAGAAAATTTTCAAAGAAAGAAAAAGAGATGAAAAAGGGAAGACAAAAGAAAAAGACAGACAAGCAAGGAAGGAAAGACAGAAAGAGAGAGAAACATATAGTAGAGAGAGAGATAAATAAAAAGATAAATAAATATTTCCATCCCTCAGGTTGATCAGTCAGTAAACAGAAATCACAGAAAGTAAACAGAGCAGCTGTGTTTGTTTCTCTCTACAGTACGTGATCTTTAAGGTGTAGAATCAGAGAGGTTTTAGGTGAAGGCTGTCAGAGCGAGTGAGGATTTATCTTCACACTGATTTACAGCAGACGGTCGAGCCGTGTTTACGAGGCCCAGAGACAGAGGCTGATATAGAAGTGTGTTTAACACGCCGTCGTTTAGGGAACACTTTCATTACCCGGTGATTTGTATCAGCTGGAATGTGAAAGACCGAGCAGCTTTACTGTTAGCTTTAGGCTATTCCTGATTAGATCTAAATTTAGTGCCAGGTCCATGGCAGCTCTGCTTCCTCCATCATCTAGCAGCTCTGAAGTTACTGCAGCTCAGTCATTTACATGACAGTGACATGCACCAGGTGATGAATCTGTGGATAATTATAGCAATTAAATGCTTGAGCTGAAAGCTTCAGTCAAATTGGCTTTAAGATCCATAGCCAGCAGTTTAGCGTGTCTAAATCATCACATTCTTTATCCCTGTAACTCTATTATAATCTTTTAACCTCCAAACTGCAGAAAAAAACATCTGCACAGACCTCAGCTGTGTCATGGTGTAATAGATCTACAGTAATAGTGTAATGATGAAGTTTTTTGAGGTATGTGTGTATGTGTGTGTGTGTGTGTGTGTGTGTACAGATGGGCGGATAAAGATGTGGGTGTACGGAGCCACAGCCGGAGGCTTTATCCTCATCCTCTTCATCATCACTGTGTCCTTTCTCTTCTGGTACGTATGAGGTTCTGCTAGGAATGTAACAAAACCGATGTCTACGATACGGTGGAACACACTGAGAGAATGAAGGCTTGAGAGTATTAATAGCACTTGTCACACACTCTTATCAGATTTGATAATGATTTTCTGTGTATGTGTGTGTGTGTGTGTGTGTGTGTGTGTGTGTGTGTGTGTGTGTGTGTGAGTGAGTGATTACCATATTGGCTGCATGCTTCAGTGATCTTGGCAGTAAATTGGTGAGGAGAAATTTCATATGTGGCATGTTACTGCCACCAAGTGGGACAGAAGAAAAAAACCACCTGAATTGAGTCATGTTGGTCAGGTTTGGTTATACAACCCAAGAATAAATCAAGAACTTCACAGTGGACATCAGGGAGGGGGATGAGATCTTCAAGATTCAAGGAGAAATTTTAGGAGGAATGTTACTACAGAACGTGTATGCGACTCTTCTCTTTTCTGAAAAATTAGTCCCTGGGGGAATAGGACCCTGAGGAAACAGGACCCAGGGGGTACAGCACCCTGAGAATATAGAACCCAGCAGTTAAAACACAGTAAGAATACAGGACCTGATAGAATTTTTTAGGTTTGCTTTGCTTTGGAGAAGTCATCTGTGTCAGACTGCTGCCACTAACTCTGAACTGATTTCGGAGAAGAGACCGGAGTCTGTGTTAGAGTAGCAATGGTCTTCAAACTTTAATGAGACAGACACAAAGAATTTAAATAAAGTTTGGTATGGTCTATACATTATCTGTAGGCAACATTGATGAAGACAAATGCATCAGCAGATAACAGATGTGGTGATTATCAGAACAGAAAGAATTTCAGGTCATAAGGAAAAACATCACAAGGTCAGCATTGGAGAGAATACAGGACCCGGGCAGTTGTAGTAACCCAGGGGATACTGGACCCTAGGGATATTAGTACACTGACAATATAGGACCCTGGGGGTTTTAGGACCCCAGGGGATACTGGACCCTAGGGATATTAGTACACTGACAATATAGGACCCTGGGGGTTATAGGACCCCAGGGGATACTGGACCCTAGGGATATTAGTACACTGACAGTATAGGACCCTGGGGGTTATAGGACCCCAGGGGATACTGGACCCTAGGGATATTAGTACACTGACAGTATAGGACCCTGGGGGTTATAGGACCCCAGGGGATACTTTACCCTAGGGATATTAGGACACTGACAATATAGGACCCTGGGGGTTATAGGACCCCAGGGGATACTTTACCCTAGGGATATTAGGACACTGACAATATAGGACCCTGGGGGTTATAGGACCCCAGGGGATACTGGACCCTAGGGATATTAGGACCCATTGACAATATAGAACCCCGGGGGTTTTAGGACCTTGTGAATACAGGCCCCTGGGGGTTATAGGACCCTAAGAATAAAGGACCCAAGTGGTTATAATAAAATTAGGAAACTGGCAATATCAGACCGAGAATACAGGATCCTTGGGGTTATAAGACCATAAGGATACAGGACCCAGGGGGTTATAGGAAAGTAAGGACACCGGCAATATAGGACCTAGACAATACAGGACCCGGGCAGTTAAAGGTCCCTGAGAATACAGGACCCTGGGGGTTATAGGACCCTAAGGATAAAGGACCCAATGGGTTATAGGAAAATTAGGACGCTGGCAATATCGGATTCTGAGAATACAGGACCCTAGGGGTTATAGGACCCTAAGGATGCAGAACTTTAGGGAAATTAGTACTCTGGCAATATAGGACCCTGAGAATACAGGATCCAATGGGTTCTAGGAGCCTAAAGAAACAGGGCCCATGGGGTTATAGGACACTGAGAATACAGGACCCTATGGGTTATAGGAGCCTAAGGATACAGTGCCCATGGGGTTATAGGACATTGAGAATATAGGACCCTGTTGGTTATAGGACCGTGTTAATACAGGGCCCTGGGAGTTATAGGCTCTATAAAGTCTGAGAACACCGGTTTCTGGAAATATAGAGCCCTGGAAAATAGATAACATAAAACACTTGCTCTCTGTGTGTGAGTGTTTGTGAGTGTGTGAGTGTTTGTGAGTGTGTGTGTTTGTGTGTGTGATTGAGCAGTGTGTAATGATGCAGTGCTGAATAGTCTGTGATAATAAGTCAAATAAGTCAGCGTAATTGCTCTGAGTGTTCAGAGGAAATTCACACAGGACGATTTACATAACGACACTGAAACAAGTGAACATCCTTCAGAGTGCAGCACAGACTGGGGGCCAGGGGCCGGGTGATTTACAGGCAAATTTACAATTACCTGTAAATGTAGGAGTGAGTGTGGAGTGTTTACGGCTTCTCTGTGCTCGGTCCTACATTCTCAGGGACCTATAACCCTCAGGGCCCTGTATTCTCTGGGTTGTATTACCCCAGGATTAATGCAGGATTCAGTAAAACAGGTTTGCAAAGCAGTTTTTACACCAAACTGAGAACTAAAACACTCATTTATTTTTTTTCATAAAGAACTTAATTTGTTCAATTAATTAATTGATTTATTGAAGATAGATAGACAGACAAACAGACAGACAGATAGATATTGTTAAAGGATTGCTTGCCTGCCGTTTGTTCGTTGTTTTTGTCCTCTGTTTTTTTTAAATGAGTGACTCAGTTCTCAGTTTGGTGTAAACGCTTTTATTGTTAATCCTGCAATAATTCTTTTAATTCATTAAATATTTCAATTATGTGCCATGTTTTATTAGAGCACCCAGTTATATGTTGTTTACAGTAAAATATGAGTCCCCTGGGGTAAATACAACCCTGAGAATACAGGGCCTTGGGGGTTATAGGACCCTGAGAATGTATGACCCTGATAATATAGGATCCTAGGAGTTATAGGAGCCTAATAATGCAGGGCCCTGGTGGTTATAAACCCTATAGCGGCTGAGAACACCTGGACAATTCTGGAAATATAGAGCCTTGGAAATATAGGTACATAAAAAAACATAAAACACTACATCTCTAAGAACACTGAGATTATAGCACTCTGGGAACATCAGTTGTGGGATTATAAGAGGATTCTTGTATTCATACTGTAGGAATCTGGCAAAATTAGAGCCAGAGAACATAGGGGTCTAGTAATACGACACAATGAGGACGTAGGACCCCTGAGGTTCCCCTTGGCTCTGGGATAAAATCTGAAGACCATGCAGCCCTAAGAACATCAGCCTACAGCCGGACCGAGGAACTTAACTAACACATTATTATATTGCACATGCTTTAAATATTCTGTAATATTAGATATTAAATAGTATCAGATTATGTATTACGTTTGGACATTGTATAAACAAAAGTCCATTTCCTTTTCAATTCAATTCAATTCAATTCAAGTTTATTTGTATAGCGCTTTTTACAATGGACATTGTCTCAAAGCAGCTTTACAGAACATAAACATAGAGCAGAAGATAAACATAAGGAGTAATATAAAGGATTATTCATTCATTCATCTTCTACCGCTTATCCGAACTACCTCGGGTCACGGGGAGCCTGTGCCTATCTCAGGCGTCATCGGGCATCAAGGCAGGATACACCCTGGACGGAGTGCAGACCCATCACAGGGCACACACACACACTCTCATTCACTCACGCAATCACACACTAGGGACAATTTTCCAGAGATGCCAATCAACCTATCATGCATGTCTTTGGACCGGGGGAGGAAACCGGAGTACCCGGAGGAAACCCCCGAGGCACGGGGAGAACATGCAAACTCCACACTCACAAGGTGGAGACGGGAATCGAACCCCAACCCTGGAGGTGTGAGGCGAACGTGCTAACCACTAAGCCACCGTGCCCCCTATAAAGAATTAATAAAATTATAATATTATAATAATATAATAATAAAAATTCAAAATATATATAATTCACAGTGTGTATGTATGTATATGTATTTATCCCCAATGAGCAAGTCTGAGGTGACTCAGGCAGCAGTGGCAAGGAAAAACTCCCTTAGATTGGTAAGGAAGAAACCTTGAGAGGAACCAGACTCAAAGGGGAACCTCATCCTCATATGGGTGACACTAGATGGTGTGATTACAAATATACAGTCAGGCAAGTGTTGTATTGGTGTAGGGATCACATGGAGTTCAGATCTCCTCTTAGTATCACAGAGTCCAACTGGAGCTGGTAGATCTGTAGATGTCTCAGGATTCTCACAGAGTCGGCCTCGTCTCAGCGGAGGTCCAAAAACGTCATCGCACGGAAGACGATCGGAGCTGGTACGATGTCTGGGTGTCTCGGCATGGGTAGAAAAAGAGAAGAGCAGTGCAGAGGGATTAACATATCTGCTGTTCAGAAAAATGTGCAAGTCTAATGTAATAGTGCACAATATAATGGGATGTATTATGTGTACGCCTGACTAAAGAGATGAGTTTTTAATCTGCATTTAATCTGGTAAAGTGTGTCTGAGCCCCGAACACTATCAGGAAGACTGTTCCAGAGTTTGGGAGCTAAATAAGAAAACACTCTACCGCCTTTAGTAGACTTAGATATTCTGGGAACTACCAGAATTCCTGAGTTTTGTGATCTCATAGAGCATGAAGGATTGTAACGTGTTAGAAGACTAGTTAGATACGTGGGCGTTTCCTTTTCACTGTTCCAAAAAATCTCAGCTCTTCTTCTCTCACTATGTCTTACCTGGAGATCTTTTTCACTAGTTTCTGTACCTGATGTTTTCTTTTTTGGATATTTTTCTCTTTCAGCAGTCGATCAGTAAAACAGAGTAACTCCCCTCCACTGCAGAAAGCACTGTCTCTGGCTTACGATGGAGATGTGGACATGTGACAGACCCTTCAGAGCCCCCAGGAGCTCACCCTGGACCACGGGGAATGCCTGCATTCAGGAGAGCTTCACTAATCCTATAGAACAGAGGGGACATTGGAGCAAAGCGTGTTTTCATAGCCTTTAGTTTTGACATTTGACCAGGACGACAGAGATCTCGGTACGTTCTCACTGCGTGGATTTGTATCACTGGAATAAAAAGACGAGTAAAAAAAAATGGAAGAACGTCTCTATTCGCACAAAAGAACGAATCAAACCGAGTGATGAGGAAACAAACAAGACACTTCTACACTATGCACTATATTAGTGCTTTCTTCAATTATTATTTTTGCAAACTGGTTTTTAGTGGTTTTATTGATTTTCATTGTGATGCAGCTGGAGTTTTCATTATGTGATGTATATGAATGTGTACATGCAGGCCTGATCTTCATCTTCTATACTAAACACCAAAAGAGATTGTTGTATTAGCCCAAGTTCTGATCTTTGACCCTTAGCCCTGTAGCTTGTCCCCTCTAACACCAGCACTCGATCCTCCTTGCTCGTTTAGCTTCCTCATTGGTTTTTCTGCCAGGTTGCGGTTCATTTTCACCAGTTTGGAACAGGACGTAGTGTTTTCTCATTCCTGTGATAAACAGGAAGTGGAAGGAGACTCGAGAGCCATGTGTTCAGTAGCTGTAGATCATCCAGCATCCAGGTGCTTTTTTTTTTTTTTTTATGCCTGGTGTTTTTTAAATTGCAAGAAAAAAAATATGGAGGACAAAAATTGCAGGTGTGTTTCATTGCCAGTATTCAAACTAGCGATAACAATCAACGTGATGTCCAACTGTAACATTAAAAATCACAAGCAGCTCAAAATGACTCCAGCGTCAGGGTTGTAGAGTCTAACGAAACAGCGATCATTCTGAGAAACAAAATGCAGTGTGGACACAGACACAGGGCTGACGGACCCAGCAGCTTTTACTCGTTGGTTCTTGGATGATAATAAAATAAACGGGTGGAAAAGATCAGACTGACTTTCCCTGATGTGTGTGTGTTTATAGAAACGAAAAAATCAGACCAACTTGACGTCTGCATTCAGGAATCTGTTTGGGAACTTTAAAGGTTCCTCAGAGAAACATTAATGATTCCAGATCAAGGTGAATAGTATGGAGCTTTCAGCATCTCAAACTGTGTGTGTGTGTGTGTGTGTGTGTGTGTGTGTGACAGAGTCTGACAGAAACCAGGGGTAAATGTACATTCTAGGGCAAAAAAATGGGCCACGTTTCTTCATAAACACAAAAGAGCTGCAGATTGTCGGAGGTGAAGACGCTCTGATGTCATATTTCTGCCTGTAACTTCACTCCAAAGACTTCATTACTTATTGAACACTGGAACGCTGCTCTGTGTTGATTTGTTCCTCTGGTTTTTACTCGTCCTAACATTGTACACGTTGGTTTTTATTTTAAAAATCAGGATGCTCTACATTTTATTTGTAACTGCATTTGATATAAAATCTTCACGTCATCAGTAGCTACAGGAGCACACACACACACACACACACACACACACACACACACACACACACACACACACACACACACACACACACACTACATCCTCATTTCTCCCAGATGGTTTGCTTTCATTCCTTCTTCTCACATTCTTTATTTCTTCCCACCACATTTTCACCTCTGACAGGTGGAGAAGCTTTTTTTTATATAATTTTTTTTAAATTTTTATTATTTATTTTATTTCTCTGTTGTTTTCACTCAGCTGTTTCTGAAGCTCTAATTTATAAATCTCTTAAACAGGAAGATGAAATGTCACAGTTTCCTTCACTTCAGGTTTATATTATATAAAAATGTAGCTTTTAGCCAGATAGCAATCCGAGACGAAGCAATTTAGTGAAGACGGTGCGAGTTCAGGGGTGGTTCTAGAGGCGGGGCCACAGGGGCCCTGGCCCCTGCTGAAATCTGATTGGCCCCTGATTGGCCCCTGTTTCATCGATCGTCGACGAGAAGAGCAACCGGGGAATTTTTCACAACGATCACAGATGCAATTCCACCCCCAAACGATTGGCGGCACTCGAGCGTTTGAAAAAGGAATGACTGCCGAAATGTATTTGCACCGTACTGAATAAATTATTTTGTGTGCTTGAATGTACCCTGTACTTGACCCCTGAACGTAACATGTGGCCCCTTAATGGCCCCTGCTACAGAAAAATCCTAGAACCACCACTGCGAGTCGCTAATCATGACAACAATCATAAAGATAAAAGTATCTAATATTCTTATTATTTTCCTGTAACATCCTGATCTTAGCACACAGTAAAACCTCCTCATTTTTATCTATTTATACTTACATTACAGTTTAAGTTACGGTTCCCTCTGACACTGAAGACTCCTTCATACTCCATCATCCATTGTAACTTATAATCTAATATAATATATAATAAGATGTCATCTGAGTCAACACCTGACCACCAGTTCTCCACGGACTGGAGGTGGCGCTCTAGTGTGAAATCCTTCTGTATAATGTGTGAAGACAAGCCAGATTCTGAGAAATGCTCATTTTTAAGAATTATTTTATTATTTATGTGATCAGTCATGTGATGAGTTGTGCCAGATATTGGATATTTCTATTTATTTATTCATTGTTTTTTTTATTGTTGTTTGTTTGTTTGTTTGTTTATTTGTACTCTCTATACAATTTAACTTAAAATGTATTTTGTTTATAATTCTATGCATCATAAATACTAATTTTCATGCATTTTTTTCTTTTTTTTATCTCGAGTGTTCCTCCTCACTTACTTACTCACTCTCTCACTCATTCTCTCACTCACTCTCTCATACTCTCTCTCTTTCTCTCCACCTCCTTCTGTCATGTTTGAATTTTATTATTGTTGTTGTTATTTTTAGTATTGTTTATTTATTTATTTATTTATTTTTATTAGTAGTATTATAATTATTATTATTATAATAATAAAAAGTATTATTATTATTGGTATTATTTTTATTATTGGTATTATTATTATTATTATTATTATTATTATTATTAGCATTATTATTAGCATTATTATTAATAATAATGCTAATAATAATAATAATGATAATAATAATTAGTATTATTATTATTAATAATATTTTTATTATTATCAGTATTATTATTATTATTATTATTATTATTATTATTGTTTTATTATTATTACTGTTATTATTTTTATTTATTATTATGATTCTTATTCTTATTCTTCTTCTTCTTATTATTATTATTATTATTATTATTATTATTATTATTATTATACACTCCACCCGTCTTTAACCTGTCATTTGTTTAACATACTCAGAAAGCTAAGTTTAATTTGTTTCAAGCTGGTGGAGGGGCGTGGCTTATGTTTAGCTGGTGAGAATACAAGCCACACCCCCTTGACTTCCTGTCACTGAAAGTACCTCAAAAATCTGTACAGCCTTTTATTAGTGTAACGACTTTCCCTGTGGATTTGAGCCCAGCTGATTGAATATATCTGCTGATATCTATATCTATATATTTTGGCACTCTGTAAGTTGTAAGTATGCATGCTCCATTAAGTTTTGGTCTGATGTCATAAATTATTCCAAAAGTGGCCTTGCACTTCTCATCGCTTCGCTCCTTTATTTTCCTCTGCGTTTTTATCCGCAGCGTCTCCAGGTGCGAGTCTCTATCGACTCTGCTCTCTTCTGTCCACTGACCTGATGAATGACGACGTTTACACGACCTGTCACCTGTATGTTCAATTTCCTCTACGCAGAACTTACAGACTGCCTGAATTTATTTCTTTTTTTCGTTGTATTTTCTGTTCCAACTGTGTGTACTTGAAGAGTAGAATGCAAATGCTAATAAATTGTGATACTCGGTGACAAAGTGTCTCATTAGATCAGAGGAACAGAAGACGCTTATGTGACGTGACATACGGCTAAGTACGGTGACCCATACTCAGAATTTGTTCTCTGCATTTAACCCATCCAAAGTGCACACACACAGCAGTGAACACACACACACCGTGAACACACACCCGGAGCAGTGGGCAGCCATTTATGCTGCGGCGCCCGGGGAGCATTTGGGGGGGTCGGTGCCTTGCTCAAGGGCAACTCAGTCGTGGCCGGCCCGAGATTTGAACCCAGTCAGACTCTCTAACCATTAGGCCACGACTTCCCCCTTATCGATATCGATATTGCGTTTTAACAGCAGAACAACGCTAGCTTGTGTCAGAATATCTTGACTAAAAAAAAAATATCTGATGATTATGAACGGATGAAACTTTAGAGCAAAGATCAAAGTGTTTTCACACATCTTATAATTAATTGTGTCTTATTCTACTGAATCATTTCGCTTCTTTTTAGAAATAAATATTTGAAATAAACAAAATGATCCAGCAATAAAACAATAATAATAATAATAATAATAATAATAATAATAATAATAAAAAGTTGAATAAATGTTTAGGTTTAATAATCTTTTAATATTTTAGTTATAATCTATATTTAATAATCGATTGATATTATTTGGTTTTATTGTGAGCTTCGAATAAGAACTGAAAGATCGTTAGGATGATATACTTATGTTATTTATTCATTATTTTATAACTTTACAAGTAAAGTTTCCTTGTTGACTTGTTTTCTGTATTTACGACACATTAATCGGGTTGATCAGGCGTCTACGTTTTGATTCCAGTCTTTTGATGTGTTCACTGATTATTATGAGAAAAATAAACCCTAGCACAGCGCTAACGCCGTCTAGCCGCACAGACACGGGATCAGAATTCAAGACGTGTCGTCTTCCCGAATCCTCTGAAGCGACGCTCTCGCTGTACGTCTCTCGTCTCTTTTTGATAGCGCGCATCCTGTTTGGCGTCGTGTGCCATGTGTTAGAGCAGCTTGGACCTCTGATGTCCAATAAATCCCACAGAGAAAGCTACAGATTGTCTGGCACAACGTCTACACTATCATCTGGCCAAGCTGGCAGCGATGACGCTCCGCTGATTCGATTGTGGAAAGTGTTCTGATATTTATTGATTTAAATCCAATCTCTCTTCTTAACTGCATCAACACTGATGAGTCAGAGGTCTGAGGATCAGTGTGTCTGCCAACGGAGGAAAAAAAAATCAGAATCTGGAATCTTCTTTAGAGCAGAAATGATCAGTGCAGTGGAGCAGGAAATGATCTACATGCTCTAAATTCTGTAGAAATACAACAGTCTAAGATAAACATATGTATCTGTCAGAACATCGTGTTAATTCACACGTGAAGATTTCCATTTGAATTAAATTGTTAAGACTGAACGTACGAGCGTTCACCAATATTATTATGTTTGTTACCAGAGCTAATATTAAATGAGTCTGATAAAATGTGTCAACGTGTCTTTATCCAACAGAGGAACTCGCCGTTTAAGTCCAGAGTCGTTACTATAGAAACCATATAACTATATAAGGCCTTTGGACGAGCTCGACTGCTGTCAGACGTGACAAGTCGCTTCACTAAGACTAACCTTTATTTTATTTTATCTTTTTTTTTTTCAACTGCACAAACAAGCCTCAGGGAAAACAAAAAAGAAAAGTAACGGCACTCGGCTGCATGCCGAATGAAGCCGAGACCGAAGCGAGCCGGTAAAATTTGCACATAAAATAACACTAAGTAATAATCAGTGAGTCCCTGAGGGTGAAGTGAAAGACATTTACAAACACATTTAAAGCAGTTTAATAATAAATTGGGACATTAACTCCATCTGCTTGATTCCAGGACAGAAGTGATAGATCATCTTTATCTGTTACTGTATCTACAGCATTCCTCGTTTATTAATTCTGAGCCTAGGAGATATTATAAAAGAAGATGATCGCTGTCTTCTAATAGGACAGAGAAATCTAAGAAACAGGAAACTCTTAAGTTTAGACTCTTAAGGTTAAGGCTCTGGGTTGTTGATCAGAAGGTCAGGGTTGGAGCCTCAGTACTGCTGCTGTTGAGCAAAGCCCTTTTTCCTGTCTGTATCATGGCTGACCCTGTGCTCTGACCCCATCTTCCTAAGCTGGGATGTGTAAACCTCACTGTGGGGCAGTAATATATCCATTCATTTTCTACCACTTATCCGAACTACCTCGGGTCACGGGGAGCCTGTGCCTATCTCAGGCGTCATCAGGCATCAAGGCAGGATAAACCCTGGACGGAGTGCCAACCCATCGCAGGGCACACACACACACTCATTCACTCACGCAATCACACACTACGGACAATTTTCCAGAGATTCCAATCAACCTACCATGTATGTCTTTGGACCGGGGGAGGAAACCGAAGTACCCGGAGGAAACCCCCGAGGCACGGGGAGAACATGCAAACTCCACACACACAAGGTGGAGGCGGGAATCAAACCCCCGACCCTGGAGGTGTGAGGTAAACGTGCTAACCACTAAGCCACCGCGCCCCCGGCAGTAATATAGAATTAACTATTTAATTAATAGAACTTTGAAAGTAGAACCGGAAGCTGAGGACTTCTGATGAAGGCTTCAGGCACACCTTCATCACTTTCTCAGTGAGCAAGTTATTAAATTCCAGGGCTGTTTAAATTCTATTAAATTTATTTCTATTAAAGTTATTAAATTCCAGGGCTATTAAATTCCATACTTAATTCCAGGGCTGTTTAAGACTAGACCTTCAGCTGTGTGGATGCTCTGTAACACACCGACACCTGTCAAACATCTGATACGAGGGAGCTGGGGCATTATATATAAAAAAAGAAATGGAAATCTGATTTCTATGTAATTTTGTTCATTTTTTCCTAATGCACTTTACTGATTTCTCCCAGGAGCAGGTCCATCTGGCTTTTTAAATCCTCTCCAGCCAGCCGGAATGACTGAGGCTCTGTTTAATCCAATTTCTTTCATTAAGAACGTCATTTTAGTTTGAGGATCAGCAGAATTTAAGCGATTTTGTCATCAACGCCTCGGCAAGCTGAGAACGAACAGTGTGATGGTGTCATGTCTAATTTATCTGTTAAAGTCATTACACACTCCCGCAGCTTTGCACATGGATGGATCGGAGTCTGTGAGCCTCGTTCCAGGTGTAATTATGATTTATCTTTCCCCACCTGACAAATTACTTTAACAAAGTTTAATGCGGTCAGAGAAGCTGGAACACCAAGCAAGAAGCTGCTCCATAAATACACGGTGGAAACTATGGGATAAATCAACACACACACTGTAGACATCTGAGGTGAGGCTTCATCCTTTTGCTGAAACTATTCAAGATTAGAATTTCATACATCTAAACTAAATGATCTTAAGCACAGGTTATATTACGTTATGTTACTGTTTCCATAGCAACAGCTCATTCGTATCTATCATTTCATGTTAAATGATAAACAAACGTGTCATCATTGATTCTTTGATGTTTACTGTTAGTGTATGATGTGTACAGGAGTCTTAAGTGTCAGAGGCATCAAGGCAGGATACACCCTGGACAGAGTGCCAACCCATCGCAGGGAACACACACACTCTCATTCACTCACGCAATCACACACTACGGACAATTTTCCAGAGATGCCAATCAACCTACCATGCATGTCTTTGGACCGGGGGAGGAAACCGGAGTACCCGGAGGAAACCCCCGAGGCACGGGGAGAACATGCAAACTACACACACACAAGGCGGAGGCGGGAATCGAAGCCCCCAACCCTGGAGGTGTGAGGCGAACGTGCTAACCACTAAGCTAATTTTTGTATTAAATTAATCTTTATATTAATCTTTTGATTTATGGTTATGTTCTGTAAAGCTGTTTTGAGACAATGTCAATTGTTGAAAGCGCTATACAAATAAATTTGAATTTGAATGTTAGTGCCAGGTTCTACTCGGTCTTGACCAGAAAATTACATCCTGTTTTTCTCTTTCTGTCTCTCCTGATGAGGTGGATGAGGAGTTGTTCCTCCTTATCTCCTCAGAGTCAATGCTTATGCATTAGGTAACAAACCTAATGTGTTACGTTATTATCATCTTATTGTGTAACAGCATTCAAACTCAACTCAAATTTTATTTGTCACTTACACAATCATACACAATACAACATGTAGTGAAATGCTTTGTATGACTCTCCTAAAAAAGCCAACAGTAGAGAAAAGAACAAAATAAAGAAATAAAGGTCAGGTACAGGTGAATACAATATAATATATCAAAGAATATCAGAAAAATATAATAAAATAAAATCATAAAAAAATATAATCTTAATATAAAAAATATATATAATCACCTCTCCTTGAACCGCCACCTTATCGTGGTGGAGGGGTTTGCGTGCCTGAATGATCCTAGGAGCTATGTTGTCTGGGGCTTTCTGCCCCTGGTAGGGTCCTGGGTGACAGGCCAGACAAAGAGTGGTTCAAAACCCCCTTATGAGGAAATTTAAAACAAGGTCCGTGACATCGCCCAGGCGAAGGCATTCGTACGGTGGCCGGGAAGTGCAAAACACATTAACAAATCCGAAAACACATTGACAAATCCGAAAACAAATTAACAAATGCCAAAACACATTAACAAATCCGAAAACAAATTAACAAATCCCAAAACACATTACCAAATCCCAAAACAAATTAACAAATCCCAAAACAAATTAACAAAACAGAAAACACATTAACAAATCAAGAAACACATTAACAAATCCCAAAACAAATTAACAAATCCCAAAACACATTAACAAATCAGAAAACACATTAACAAATCCCAAAACACAACGACAAGTCAGACAACCCAGAAACGGTAGTGTATCGTTTTTGAATGGAAACTTACCGATTATTGGACAAGACACCTGTCACTCAAGATATACAGGTATGGAATCTTATGTGTAATGTGTAAAGTTCTCCGTTTAAATAAAGTTCTCCGTTCAAGAAAATAACAGAATTAATCCACAGTAATCCATTCCATCCATCCATTCCAACTTTTCCCTGCGGCAGACTGTTGAACTTCATGTATACTTTGAGTGACAGGTGTCTTGTCCAATCACAAACTATACCAACCGCTTCCGGGTTGTCTGAAATGTCGTTGTGTTTTCTGATTTGTTAATTTGTTTCATGCACCGATTTAGACAACCCGGAAGCGGTAGGTATAGTTTGTGAATGGAAACTTACCGATCATTGGACAAGACGACTGTCATTAAAGATATACAGGTGAATGAAAGGTGTCTCGTCCGATGATGGTAAGTTTCCATTCACAAACTATACCAACCTCTTCCGGGTTGTCTGACTTGTTAATATGTTTTGGGATTTGTTAATGTGTTTTGGGATTTGTTAATGTGTTTTGGGATTTGTTAATGTGTTTTGGGATTTGTTAATTTGTTTTCTAATTTGTTAATGTGTTTTGGGATTTGGTAATTTCTTTTCGGATTTGTTAATGTGTTTTCGGATTTGTTAATTTGTTTTCGGATTTGTTAATGTGTTTTCGGATTTGTTAATTTGTTTTTGGATTTGTTAATGTGTTTTCGGATTTGTTAATGTGTTTTGCACTTCCCGGCCAACGTACATTCGACTGTGTCCCTCGTGGCAACCTGTGCTAAGGGCTGTCCAGTCCCTATATGACCGGAGCAGGAGTTTGGTTCGCTTTGCCGGCAGTAAGTCAGACTTGTTCCCGGTGCATTTTGGGCTCCGGCAGGGCTGCTCTTTGTCACCGGTCATGTTCATTATTTATATGGACAGGATTTCTAGGTGCAATCGGGGGCCAAAGGGAGTCCGGTTTGGGGACCACAGGATTTCGTCTTTTTGCAGATGATGTTATCCTGTTGGCTTCATCAAATCAGGACGTTCAGCATGGACTGGGACGGTTTGCAGCCAAGTGTGAAGAGGCGGGGATGAGAATCAGCACCTCCAAGTCTGAGGCCATGGTTCTCAGCCGGAAAAGGGTGGCTTGCCCCCTTCATGTTGGTGTTCAGGTTCAAGTGGAGGAGCTTAAGTATCTTGGGGTCTTGTTCACGAGTGAGGGAAGGACGGAGCGGGAGATCGACAGGCGGATCGGTGTATCCTCTGCAGTGATGCGGTCGATATACCGGTCTGTTGTGGTGAAGAAAGAGCTGAGCTGCAAGGTGAAGCTCTCTATTCACCAGTCGATCTACGTTCCAACCCTCACCTATGGTCATGAGCTTTGGGTCATGACCGAAAGGACAAGATCCCGGATACAGGCGGCCGAAATTAGTTTCCTCTGTAGAGTGGCTGGGCGCTCCCTTAAAGATAGGGTGAGGAGCTCGGTCACTCGGGAGGAGCTCAGAGTAGAGCCGCTGCTCCTTCACATCGAGAGGAGTCAGCTGATGTGGATCGGGCATCTGTTCCGTATGCCTCCTGGACGCCTCCCTGGGGAGGTGTTCCGGGCATGTCCAACCTCGAGGAGGCCCCGGGGAAGACCTAGGACACGCTGGAGGGTCTCTCGGCTGGCCTGGTAACGCCTCGGTATTCCCCCGGAAGAGCTGGAGGAAGTGTCTGGAGAGAGGGAAGTCTGGGCGTCCCTGCTTAGACTGCTGCCCCAGTGACCCGGTTCCGGATAAGCGGTAATAAATGAATGGAATGGAATGGAATATAATCAGAAACAGAGGTAGTGTATTCAAATTTGTAGACCCAGTCCAATCTTCCTGTTTTTCTTGCCCCTAGCATGGCTCAGAACAGAGGTAGTGTGATGCAGTGATGTCTGTGAGTACAGACATAAGAGGAAACAGTATGATGTGACGTGACATACAGCTAAGTACGGTGACCCATACTCAGAATTCGTTCTCTGCATTTAACCCATCCAAAGTGCACACACACACAGCATTGAACACACACACACACCGTGAACACACACCCAGAGCAGTGGGCAGCCATTTATGCTGCGGCACCCGGGGAGCAGTTGGGGGGGTTTGGTGCCTTGCTCAAGGGCACCTCATTCGTGGTATTGGTTAGAGTCAAACTCTCTAACCATTAGGCCACGACTAAATTTTAAAGGGCAGGATGTGCATGTAGTACAAGTGTGTAATGTGCAAATGTCCGGCTATGGTAGTGGCTGTTGTGGCAGTCTTGAAAAGTCTAAACCGGGGTCCAGGCTCTAGGTGTTTACCAGGTTGTGGGTTCAAATGCCCTGTGGAAAGAAGCTCCTTCTCATTCTCTCCGTGTTCATCTACAAGGTGCGGAAGTGCTTCCCTGAACACAACAGAGAAAAGACTCTATTTTTTGGTTGGCTGAGGTCTTTCACTATCTTCTTGGCCTTGGTCCAGCACCATCTGCTGTATATAGATTACAGGTCAGAGAGCTCAGTGCGAATGGTATGCTCAGCTTATCGCACCAACCACTGGAGAGTTTATCTGTCCTGTCTGATGCTGTTCCCTTCTTTGGTCGACCAGGGTCTTGGCCGCCATGCTGCAGCTCAGTTTCAGGGACTTGGCAATCTTCTTATAGCCTACTCCATCTTTATGTAGAGCAACAATTCTTTTTTTCTGATCCTCAGAGAGTTCTTTGCCATGAGGTGCCATGTTGAACTTCCAGTGACCAGTATGACAGAGTGAGAGCGATAACACCAAATTTAACACACCTGCTCCCTATTCAAACCTGAGACCTTGAAACACTAACAAGTCACATGACACCAGGGAGAGAAAATGGCTAATTGGGCCCAATTACAGTACAGTACTCTCTTTTGTGGCCAGCGGTTTAGACATTAATGGCTGTGTGTTTAGTTATTTTGAGGGGACAGCAAATGTACACTGTTATTCAAGCTGTTATTCAAGCTGTACACTGTCTACTCTGTCTTATATCTTTTCAGTGTTGTCACATGAAAAGATATAATAAAATATTTACAAAAATGTGAGGGGTGTACTCACTTCTGTGAGTTACTGTGGATACAGTGGTTACTCTCTTCACTTGGCTCCTGTTGATCGTGAGTGGTTGGTAGTTACTCTTCTACTCCGGACTGAAGTCCACTATCAACTCCTTGTCTTGCTGACATTCAGGAGGGAATTGTTCTCCTGACACAAAATCTCCAGGTTTTTAATTCCTCTTCCTGATGTCCAGGTGACTTTGTTCTGTGTGATGGAGGTGTGCAATGGCATCCTCATTAGAGCACTTGGGGTGGTATGCAAACTGAAGTGGGTCCTACAGTTTGCTGACTCTGACCAGTCTTTCGAAGCACTTCATTACTACATGGTGGACTTTTTAAAGCATGTTGGGATTGTAGACGGTTCTGGGGAGAGGTTGAAGATTTTGGTGAACACCAGTGCTAACTGGTCAGTGCAGGCTCTCAGGACCCATCCTGGGAGGCTGTCTGGTCCTGCTGCCGTCCTAGTATTTACTTAACTGAAAGCCTTTCTCACATTGTGCTCGGAGATGATGAATGTCTTTTCTGTCCCAGCACTCTCCGTATGCACGTTGCTTGTACAGTAGTGCCATTAGCATTACTAACGCTGTTAGCACTGTTAGCTGCATTTTAGAAGCAAGTATAGAAGGTGTTTATCTCATCTTCCAAAGCAGCATCTTCATTTACCCAACTAGTGGATGGTTATTTGCAGTCTGTTATAGTTTTTAGCCCCTGCTACAGACTCCTAGAACCACAGTGCTGGAGCTGTGACTTTAGTTTCCTTCCATAGTGCCCCTTTGCCTCTTACACCATTCTGCACATGCTGTAGGACGCAGCTTTGTATTTGTCCATGTTCCTGGTGGCCAGCCCAATGTAGGCAGCGGAGCGGGTTCTCAGAGCGTTGTGCATGGTCATTTCTGATAGGAAAATGTTCTGATGGTGTTTTTTTTTTGTTTTATGTCATCCACTAACTTCCCGATGAATCCCATTACCACTTCCGTAAATATGTTGACATTCTCAGAGCTGGCCCACATGCACTAGAGCAACCACTGAATGGATTGTCCAGAGAGCAACCTCCCTTTAAACTGGACCTTCCTGCTTTAGCATTTGTTTATATGCATGCATGGAAAATTTCCCAAACGGTGGACATGATTGTGTCTTGTTGCTGTCCTTAAATCAAGTGTAACAGTGGTCAAGTGTCCCTTCAGCTGTGGTGGGGCAGGTGATATGTTGGTAAAAATTTAGCACTATGTACAGTATTTGAGATTGGTGCTGTTAAAGTCGTCCACCACATGATGCTGTGTAATAGAGAGAGAGCCTCAATCATTTCCCACAAAGCAATGTCTGTGTCCGCCTGATGTGGAATATAAACAGTGCTGATAATGACTGAGCTAAGTTCCAGAGGAAGGTAGTAAGGGTGACATTTGATAGTTAAGAACTTCAGGTTGGGTGAGCAGGATTGTGAAAGAGGTACAGTGTTAATGCTGTCACACCAATTGTTGTTTACCATCAGAATTCCCTGACTCAACTGTTCTGTCCATGCGGTAAACTGAGAAGAAGTCGGCCAGTTGGATGGTGTGGTCCGGTACCGCTGGGTTCAACCATGTCTTGGAGAAGCAGAGGAGGTTGCAGTCCCAAATGTGGAATGTTACTCTGGCCCTTACGTCATTGAGCTTGTTCCCCAGAGACATTGGCTAACAGGATGCTAGGCAGGGGTTCAGGGCTTGCCCTCAGCCTGTTCCTGATTCCGGCTCGTTTTTCACACACCCTTTACTGTTGTGTCCTTTGCTGCTCCTCAGCATTTCACTCAGGCAGCTTGGGTCCAGGTTTAAAAACTGTGAGCAGATTATAGACCTGTCATACGTGATAATGTCTGTAAAGAAAACCAGGTTAAAGTGTTTACCAGTGCAGAAAATAAACAAAAACAAACAAAGCATGGTCGGAGCAGTTGTGACAGCAGTAGACCTCACTGGCGCCATCTTGGCCTTTAGTGTTTATTCTTCTTATACCGCGGCAGTTTGGAAATGTTAAATACATTTTTACAGATGTTGTGTAATGTTGGTGAACTAGTAAGTGTCTAGTCAGACTTCAGAATTCATAAAACCAAGAGGAATTTGCATTATTTGCTACCTTACCTGTAATCTGAGTTTTCTGTTCCCTGCAGTGTGTGTGTGTGTGTGTGTGTGTGTGTGTGTGTGTGTACATGCTGAAATGAGATGTTTGTCCTTTGACACAGAATCAGCATATAAAGAACAGAAGTGTTTGCTCTTTCAATTTAATTAGCAGCGGTGTGTGAAAATTAATCTGTAACCTCTGTCACCATGAGCGCTAATGCTCTTCATCACTGTTTGCCACTTCACAGGCTGTGCAGCGTTAGTTAATATTTTACAGCAGCGCTGCACATCTACAGAATGCTGACCTACACGGGTCAGAAATGACTGCTGAGTAATGTGTGTGCATATGTGTGTGTGGGTGTGTGTAGCACCAGACATGTTCAGCCTCCTCATGTGAGCACATATTACAGCTCAACACATGGAGTGGGTCAGGAAATCGTAATGAGATTGATCAAAAAGTTACAGTTTCTACATACATGTGTTGGTGGTACAACTATGGCAACAGTGTCGTCTTGGCCATTCTTGTTTTATTGCTAATCAGAAATGTAAACATTGATTTTTGCAGCAGGAAATGACCTGTAGGCTGTGGCGTGTGTGTGTGTGTGTGTGTGTGTGTGTGTGTGTGTGTGCGCATGTGGAAATAAATTATTAAAAGTGCAAGGTGAGACCTAATCATAGAAACTATTATGAAATAGTGTATGTTAAAATAAATATAAAATACATGGAGAATGAGCTTGAAAGAAATAACCTAATATTTTCTGTGGGTATTAATCCAGTTTAATAACTCATTAAATTGTATATGAGTTAAACCTGGAGTTGATCTTAAAACCTAGACTATAGAACAAAGGCTGCGAGTTGAACTGCTGTTTAAACTGATTGTCATCTTCCACTTAACGTATCCCTACACACTTACAGTCTCTTACAGCTAGTGTGGCTAGCTTGGTATGCCTAGTGATAAAGAATCACACATAAAATTATTTTTTATCTTATTTTTATTTTTTTAACTCCACTAACTTTTCCATCTGTCCATATGAAAGCTGACTAACATTTAAGTCTATTCTGCAGGCTAGTTGGCAAAAAAATCATTAGCATTCTATGTTATTAAGAAGAAGAACGCTTTATTTGTCACATATATGTTATATCACAGTGAAATTCTTCTGGGGACAAATGATGGGAGCTTGTTGGGGCTTGAACCCCATTCAACAACTTAGTACCTTAACTGTTTGAGCCACAACTGCCCCATGTTAGGTGTCACGTATGACACAGGTTGAGCTTCTGGAGCTAGTTTTTAAAATGAAGTATTACATTTAAACTACTTCACCTATAGATTTGTGCTAACAGACTAAACTCTTTCCTGCTTGAATACTTTGCAGTATTTTACATTTCTAGCACGTAGCAGATGACTTTATGCAGAGTGTCTTACATTTATCTCATTTCTACACCTGAGCAGTTGAAGTTTAAAACCCTAGCTAGATAACTGCTCTGCTAGCTAGTTACAGAAAAGGAATTAGCATGCTAATTAGGTAGAATGTAAGCAACCACAAGCAATAAAGCAAAAAAGTTCAAAAAGTGAGGTGGTTACAAGCGGAAGCAGAGTGTCTGTAGTTAAAGATGCTGTACTACCGATCAGAAGGTTGTGAGATCAAATCCCAGCCCCACTAAACCCATAACCCTCAACTGCTCAGGTGTAGAATGAGAGAAATATAAAGGATAAAGACGTCTGCACAAAGGTTGTAAATGTACAAAGTGTTCAAACAGGATCAGTGAGCAGGGGTTCAGAGCTTCTACATGGTGCAATAGAGAGGACTTTAGCAGATTGTTGATGTTCTGGTGTGGATGAGCTGAAAGAATCTCTGAGGAACCTTCAACCACAACGTTCAAGTTCAGTGAAAGAAAGAACAGCAAAAAACAACAATATGACGGTGTTGCTGTAGACATCTTTAATGAAGAAGCTGTAAATAAACATGATATAATTCTGTCTTTTTGGGGAAAGTTTTAGAAAAGGTGTGATTAGTTGTGATATCTTTTATTAAATGAACAAACACAGTACTGTACACAGGGACATTATAGTATTTTTATTTTAGATTATATAAGACCTATTTATATAGAAGTCAATGTTATTTCTTCCCTCTTTTTGTTTCTCTTTTGTTGAACAATGCTACTTTACTTCAGCCCTTAAAATGGCTTCAGAGTTTCTTCTGAGTTTAAACACTGAGGGTTATTGATCAAGGGTGTGTGATATGTGTGTGGAATAAAACACAGCCCAGCAGTGATGTTTGTGTGTATGGAATGAAACAGCCCAGCAGTGATGTGTGTGTGGAATGAAACAAAGCCTAGAAGTGATATGTGTGTGGAATGAAACAAAGCCTAGAAGTGATATGTGTGTGGAATGAAACACAGCTCAGCAGTGATGTGTGTGGAATGAAACAGCCCAGCAGTGATGTGTGTGTGTGTGTGTGTGTGTGTGTGTGTGTGTGTGTGTGTGTGTGTGTGTGTGTGTGTGTGTGTGTGGAATGAAACACAGCCCAGCAGTGATGTGTGTGTGTGTGTGGAATGAAACACAGCCCAGCAGTGATGTGTGTGTGTGGAATGAAACAGCTCAGCAGTGATGTGTGTGGAATGAAACACAGCCCAGCAGTGATATATATGTGTGTGTGTGTGTGTGTGTGTGTGTGTGTGTGTGTGTGTGTGGAATGAAACACAGCCCAGCAGTGATGTGTGTGGAATGAAACACAGCTCAGTAGGATGTGTGTGGAATGAAACACAGCCCGGCAGTGATTTGTGTGTGGAATGAAACACAGCCCGGCAGTGATGTGTGTGGAATGAAACACAGCTCAGCAGTGATAAATTGTGTGTGTGGAATGAAACACAGCCCAGCAGTGATATATGTGTGTGTGGAATGAAACACAGCTCAGCAGTGATATGTGTGGAATGAAACACAGCCCGGCAGTGATGTGTGTGTGGAATGAAACACAGCCCGGCAGTGAAATGTGTGTGTGTGTGTGTGTGTGTGGAATGAAACACAGCCCAGCAGTGAAGCCTTCAGGGTTGTGGCTTTAAGATTCACACACACACACACGGAACATCTGCACAGCAGCGGCACGAAGGCAGAGGGGAAAAAACACAACTTAAAAAGCAGATAAAAGGTGAACATTGAGTCTTGATTGTTATTTATTTATTTATCCATCCGTTCGGTCGCTTGTTTTGTGTTTTCCAGCGCACTTGCAATGAACGTGAGGAAATTACGTGGCGTTTTGACTGGGATTCGTGCACAGATATTGCCCGAAACGTGTGTTTGAGAGAGTAAGAGAAAGTGTGTGTGTGTGTGCGCGCAAGCGAGTGCCTCGGGGTTTATACCAATCTGTTGCTCATCAGCGCTCGTGCACAATATAATGACGCTTCGGATCCGTTATCGTGCGTCGTATTGTGCGTGTTTGTGCACGTGCATAAACCCTCTAAATCACACGTTTGTGGGGTTAACATGATCACACTGACGGGTGAAGTAGAAGCTGTGATTATTAGACAGTGTTGAGATGCAGGTTTGCAGTTATGAGATGCTTTTCAGCTCATCATGGTTCTCACAGATGGTTTCAGGTTCTCTGGTCATCCTGTCAGCTCAGACCGGTCTGATCCTCTGATCTCTCTCAGTCTGCAGATCCTCCATTCTGTCTCAACTTTAGTGACTGTTGTGTAAAAATCCCAGCAGGAGATCAGCAGCTTCTGAAAAACTCAAACCAGCTCATCTGATACCAACAACATCATCCATGTGACCACACAGATCAGGCCAGACCGCACAGGCCAGACCGCACAGGCCAGACCGCACAGGCCAGACCGCACAGATCAGGCCAGACCGCACAGGCCAGACCAGATCAGACTTTTTCGTCATTTGTATTAGATTTTGTAGGTTGTCCGGCAGCCATGTGATTGGCTGATTGGGTAGCTGTATAAATGAGCAGGCGTGTGTGTGTGTGAGATAATATACATGACTTTATTCTGCCTGCGTTTAAGAGGAAGATGGCTGATCAGAACAGGAGCTTGGTAGATGATTACTCCAGATACCTGAAGGCATTCGAGCTGTTTCTGGAACGTTCATCTGAACACCAGTGTATGAGAGACTTCATCCACAACACACTTCCAAACATCCTGTGCACGTAAGTGTGACACCCCATCACACACACACACGCATAATTGGGTCACATGCTGAACCTTTAGAATAATCTTCCTAAAGTAAACTTTCAGTAGATTTAGTGTGTGTGTTTATCAGTCAGTGTTTCTGTTACACGAGTGTTTTTCCTGCTTTTTACAGTTAATTTGGTTAAAACAGGGTTCGTGCCTGCTTGAGAAACACTAAACTAGACCCAACTTTATTGTAGTTAATAAATGAGCATTTCCATAGTAACAGCTCATGCACCTTTTACAGCAGACATAAATGGATTTAGTTTCCCTTTATAATGTAGAAGGAGTTTAACAGTCAGAGGTTTGAACTTTAAGCTATAACATAATAAAAGTATAAGTAATGTTCAAAACATTTCAATTGTAGAAAAGAAAGTGATATCGTGTCACGTGTTTAAAGTGATATCGTGTCACGTGTTTTAAATAAAAGGAATCAGATAGGTATCAAAGTTAATGTTATGATGAAGGAGTTAAATCAGGAAACATGATAAATGTCTCTCTCTCTCTCTCTCACACACACTCTTTCTCTCTCACTCTATCTCTCTCTCACACACACTCTCTCTTTCTCTCTCACACTCACTCACACACACACTCTCTTTCTCTCTCCCTCACACACTCTCTCTTTCTTTCTTTCTCTCTCGCTCAGTGTTGGAGCAGGAAAGTCCACTCTGAATGTTATGGGAGTGGGAAGTGGAGGAGGTATAAATCATTTATTATTATATATCCGAGTATTAATATACTTTTATCCCAGTGTAACCCTGTGACACACACACACACACACACACACACACACACTGTCTGCAGGTGACATCGATCTGGAAATCCTCACACAGCTGCACACTAAACATCCTGAGGCCCGAGTGGAGAATGATGTGGTGGAACCCAGCGGGGACATGCTGTATAAATATAAAGGTTACACACACACACACATCTCTCTTTAGTGTTCTTTATCTGTGTCATAATGAGTCATGATCACAAAATCAGGATTTATTACAATTAACAATTTCAATTACAATTTCAATTTTAATTAACAATTCAACATGTTCAAGTTTAGTGTGTAGGGCTTATTGTCAATACAGTAGGCTGTAGTGTGTATGAGTTATGGGGCAGGGTGTAAACTATAGAGGGTACAGTATGAAGGGCTTAGGGGTTTTGGGTGTATGCTATAGGGCCTAGAGGCTGTGCTGTAGGATGTATTTAGGGTGTACGCTTTAGGGTTTAGGGTGTATAGGGTTTGAGGGGTGTGTAATATTGGGTGTGCGCTATAAGGTTTAAGGTGTATTTGGTGATGTGGTAGCCTAGTGGTTAAGGTGTTGGGCTACCAATCCGAAGGTTGTGAGTTAGATTCCTACGTCCACCAAGCTGCCACTGCTGGGCCCCTGAGCAAGGCCCTTAACTCTCAATTGCTCAGTTGAATGAAAATGAGATAAAATGTAAGTCCCTCTGGATAAGGGGGTCTGCTAAATGCTGTAAATGTATTTCTGTAGGGTGTATAGAGTGTATGGTTTAAGGGTATTTCTGTAGGGTTTTACCTCATTTTATACTAGAGTGTGTACGGTTTAGTGTGTATGCTGTAAGGTGCTGTACTGATCTATTAACCGTGTGCAGTTTTAGTAGCGAAGACGGCAGGCCTCGATCACATCACCTTCAGGTTTAATAAGATGACGGCATCAGAGTTCGAGAGCGACTGGAAGCAGAGGAACATTGACAGGAAGTTTGACTTCATCCACATGATTCAGGTTTGTCCATAAATTCACTGCTACATACCAGGGATTTTATCCTAAAGAATGATTAACGTTCACTTAATTAAAATGATTTTATTATAGCTCTATGCTCTCTAAGCAGGTAATAGTTCTATTTATAAAGCTAATTATGCATTTTTTTTTAATTTATAATAAATCTAAACGTGGCTCTTTGTTGTTGAACTGCAAAACTAAGATGTATTAGTGATATAAAGTAAACACTTTTGGGAGGTGATGATCCGTCACTTCACTTCTCCTCAGATGCTGTACTATGTGAAGGATCCTGAGGCAACGGTTTCCTTCTTCCGGAGTTTACTGCACAAAGACGGAAAACTCCTCATTATCCTGGTGTCAGGTAAACACACCACAAACACACGTGGGGAGTTTTTGTAGTAACACGTTCATGAGATGTCTGAAGATTAATCTAAATAAAACCCAGGGGGAATATTTTAGTGTTATCTGGCTAATTGATTGCACCTCCTGCAGGAGATAGTGGGTGGGGTGGGTTATGGAGAAGGTACCGAGATCAGGTGCACAGTCACTGTGTCTCCACCGCGGACATCACAAGGTTCTTAGATGCCAAAATAATCCCTTACGAGAGCCATGTTTTTGAGTCCAGTATGGACATCACTGAGTGTTTCACAGCTGGAGATGAGAAAGGAGAGCTGATGCTGGACTTCCTGACCGAGATCCTGGAGTTCAGTAAGAACGCTTCTCCAGAGCTGAAGGCCGGAGTGCTGGAGCTCCTCAAAGAGCCCGAGTGCAGCCGGGAGGTGGACGGCAGGGTCATGTTCAACAGCAACATGGAGGCCTTAGTGATTGACCCATAACTCTAAAATGGAGACGTGCCACTATAAGTCTCCTACTAAAGCCTTAATGTCTGCTATTTAATTGTGGATGAAGAGCTAAATAATTATGTTAACAATTAAATGCTTTCAGTAATCCTGTCAGGGTAGCTCATGCTAACTAGCTGGCTAATGTTGTCTGGAAAAATATAAACAATCATAGCTTTGCTAATGACTTTCTCTCAGGTTTAAAAAAAAAATTGTTACTTGAGTAGAATTAGTAGTATTTGAGCTTGACTGAAAAATGCTGTTAGATTAGCTTGTGCTAGCTATCCAGCTTGCTAGCTGGAAGATCATGAACACTTTATGAGCTGGATTTAAACTGCCTAAAAAAATTCACATGTTACTTCAAGTGATTAGCATTAGCAGTAGTGACATGGACATTTGACAAATTTTATATAAAAATAAATCTAACAATGGGGTTTATTCTGTCTATCTGGCTCTGAATATGTCACACATTTTGTTAAGTTGGTACATGTTTGTTAGTGTGGTGGAAATTCACCTCTTTAAGAAGTCACTACTAACACGAAGAACTTCATCACGAGCCACGTAGCTGTTCCTGCTGTTCTCAGAGCGTGACAGATGGCTACAATGGATGAAGAAAAAAATGGCAAATGTCAAATATTTATTTTCTCTGTCATGTACTGTGTATGATTTTGCATGTGATGAATAAAAATTTAATTTGAAATTTAATTTATATTCTCAGTGTAGCTTGTTAGCAGGAGTTAGTTGAGGAATTCTAAATGGTTATGGATATAACTTAAAATTTGTCTCAGAAATCTTGTCAGTTAGATCCTGTTAGCAAAGTGGCTAACTTTTAGCAGTAAAGCTTGTGAGCAAGAACATCAAAAAGCCTGAACATCCTGTTAAGTTATTGTATATTGGCAATCTTACTGGTGTTAAATTTCAGATTTTCTCATGTTAACCTGCTAACAAGCTGGAAGAATAAACAACTGAGTTACACCAATAAAAACTGACTTAAACTGACTGAACATTAGCTAGCTAGCTAGAATTGGCTGGAAATGAAAAAAATATATATGATTTAAAATTTGTCTGAAATTCTGTCATGTTTATTAATGCTAGCTATGTGTCCAGTGTTAGCACTGAAGCAGTGTTAGCACCTGTTTTGCAAATGATCTTTATCAATAGCGCTAAATAACGCAAATTCTACAAAGATTCTTTTGCGATATCAGGATTTTTTTTAACATGAGTATGACGTAAATCTGTAAAATATTTAAATTTGCGGTGTATATAACACTTGAAATTAATATAAATTATTTAATAAGCCCCGCCTTCTTTCACAAACTTACATTAGCTATTGCAGTCTCAAATCAACTTTTTGGTTTGAAAGACGCTCAACATTTGTTTCACTGAGTGTAAGGAATTTTCTTCTGTCGCCTGGACAGGGTAACTAAATTCAGCCGTCTCGACCTCTGCTCGGTTTCTGGTTCCCGGCAAGTACTCGGGGTAGTCTCAATGAAACACGCCAGTCAGTCTTTCAAAGAGAAGTCCCAAACTTTATGATGTCAAACCTGAATATATAGAGGAAGGACATAATGTGTGTGTGCGGAGCAGAAGATACCTTGACCGTTATCATGAAGCAGGAAACCTCCCAGAGCAGTATCATGTTTTTCATAGCTTCTTTCATACAGTCAGTTAAATATTTTCAACTGGCGTGTTTAGAGAAAGAGAAATTTTCAGCTGTAACTAATTCATTTAATAAAGATGTCTACATCATTATCTGACGGACTCAATCATCACTTAGAATTGCAGTCGAGATGAAATGGTGTTGGCAAATTAAAGAGGGTGTTTTATAAACAGTATTGTACTGTATAATAAGCTTTAATATTTGCTAACTTACTGTGTCCCCTGCAGGACAGAGCGGCTGGGGCAGGTTATGGAGAACCTACCGAGCTCAGCTCTGCAAGAGCGACATCAGTCAGTGTGTCACAACCGGAGACGTCAGGAACTTCCTGGATGCTGAAGGAATCCCCTACCAGAGCTACACTCTCCAATCTCAGATGGACATCACTGAGTGTTTCACAGCTGGAGATGAGAAAGGAGAGCTGCTGCTGGACTTTCTGACAGAGGTCCTGGAGTTCAGTAAGAACGCTTCTCCAGAGCTGAAGGCCGGAGTGCTGGAGCTCCTCAAACAACCAGAGTGCAGCCGAGAGGTGGACGGCAGGATTATATTCAACAACAACCTGGAGACCTTAGTGCTCACTCCGTAGAGCTGAAACATGATCATACTCTAGAATAAAGAAAAGACTTGATTCTAGTTCATTATTTTTAGATTTTAATTTCAGCTTAATACGTTAAATAAATCTGTCTGATGTCTGTTGTAATTTTTTCTATAATGTTTACACAGTAACAAACTAGACTTTGTTTCAGAGTTATATTAAAATAAATAGATTATGTTAAATAATATAAAAAGCAATCATTCACTAACAGAGTGTGTGTGTTCGTTGACCAGTTAACCGTCTGAACTGTGACTTGAACTTGAACTTGAACTGAGGGCGGGTTTATAAATGAGATGGACTGTGATTGTACAGTATATTTCGTAATGTCAAAAATATTATAAATTAATGAGGAAAAATTATTTTGAAGAGTTGTCGTTTAGAGTGTCCCAGTGATATTTAATGATATTTAGATGTTAATCATAAAAGCGAGAAATATTTCATCAAAACCTCTGCAGTTGTCAGTGGATCAGCTACATAGTAAAGGTGCTAATAGTTTAGATATTAACTGACCATGAAATCATTTTAATGTGTCTTTATAACCAGATTTATTGCCTTTTATGACTTTTACTCACAGCTTGTCCTAATAGATCATCGTTTAATAGATAAAAATCACTTGCCGTTCATTAATAAATGACTCATTAGCATCGCTGGCTGTATTGCTGTAGTGTAAGAGGAATAAAACACACTGGGGCATATGCTGTTCTACAGATGGATGTTTTTCATGAGCTCTGTAGGGATTAGTTTCCTCTTCAGTAGTCATTTTTTCTTACATGATTTCTAAATGATGAATGTTTTCTTAATTTGAAATAAAAACATAACGTTTAGACTTTTTTAGAGCTACGGTGTCCCACAGGGTTCAGTTATAGGCCCCCTAACATACTGAGAAATACAGCAAGGACTTTATGAAATCAGTGCAAGAATAGGTAAGTGATTTAATGATATTTAATGACACTTTTTTTCTTCATGCATAAAAACATTCAGAGAAAATAAACATTTGGGCAGCTGATACACTAAACTAATCGCATGGATAGTGCCAAGCCAGACCAACAGAGGGCGGGCTGACAGACATGGTCATATCGTATGTTTTATGGTGTTTATGTGGGTGGTGCTACCTGTCTTATGTTTCCCACTACTGCACCTGATCCTTCTGGACATTAATTAGATGCCTTATATATGTTCATACCATAGTCATTGTTTGTAGCTGTTGTTACATTCATGTTATGTCAGTATGTTTCATGTATAACCTGAATGCCAAGTGTTGTCAGGTTATAGATTACTAAATTATGTCAATGTCTTTGCCAAGATATGTCTATGTCTCATCTTTATTGTATGTTTGTAGCTGTAGTTTCCGATTTTGTTTAATTTAACAAGCACTGGACTGCACTGGTTGCACTGGAATCCCTGCATCTGGGTCTAATTGCCTATATCGGACGGTTGCCTGCCCTGATCCGCCCGTGTACTTTACACCCACTTACACAATGGACATTCGTTGTGTTAGTTTATTAGCTCAGGATCTGTAAGTATAGTATGTGGTCATGGTCATGATCACATGTACAATGTCATCTAGTTCTGGTTAATATTATGAACAGCAAACCTTCCTTAAATCCCTTAATCTTTATAAAACATGTTACATAAATTCTTCCATGTAATAAAATTGTGGCTCTGACTGTAATTAATGACTTCATGTCTCGACCGCATTTTACAAACCGGACAGTAACCTTAAACCCGCTGATCATGAGTTAAATAAACAAATTCATGTTGCATGTGAATTAATGTGTAAATAATTAATGGTGCTTGCAAAGCATCATTCTTACTATCCTGCATTCTCTTCCGGACAAAACTTCGGCATGTAACTTGTCCCGCAGCTTTTGTCCTATACCCATGAATGACATGTCAAATCGACCGGCTCATTGAGGAGAGGTGTGCTGTGATTTTTCTAAGCGATCCGAGTACCGGTACTTCCGGTACTGGGTCTCAAAGTGGCCTTTTTTAACATAGACTCCCATTATAAACTTTGGAGGTTTATAACTCTGCAAGCTTTCAAACTATCTACACCAAACTCGGCCAGCTCCTTTAGGGTGATACTCTGAACAAACTTTTAAATTGGTGTAACGACTGGCCTTCCGGTTGTGCCACAAAACACTCAGAACAATGAGGGGAACTTCCTCACGTGTAATTTGATGAAGTCACGTGATCCATCCATCCATCCATCTTCTACTGCTTATCCGGGGCCGGGTCGCGGGGGCAGCAGTCTGAGCAGGGACACCCAGACTTCCCTCTCCCCAGACACTTCCTCCAGCTCCTCCGGGGGAATACCGAGGCGTTCCCAGGCCAGCCGAGAGACATAGTCCCTCCAGCGTGTCCTAAGTGTTCCCCGGGGCCTCCTCCCGGTTGGACATGCCCGGAACACCTCCCCAGAGAGGCGTCCCGGAGGCATCCGGAACAGATGCCTGAGCCACCTCGGCTGACTCCTCTCGATGTGGAGGAGCAGCGGCTCTACTCTGAGCTCCTCCCGAGTGACCGAGCTCCTCACCCTATCTCTAAGGGAGCGCCCAGCCACCCTGTGGAGGAAACTCATTTTGGCCGCCTGTATCCGGGATCTTCTCCTTTCGGTCATGACCCAAAGCTCATGACCATAGGTGAGGGTAGGAACGTAGATCGACTGGTAAATAGAGAGCTTCGCCTTGCGGCTCAGCTCTTTCTTCACCACAACAGACCGGTATATCGACCGCATCACTGCAGAAGATACACCGATCCGCCTGTCGATCTCCCGCTCCATCCTTCCCTCACTCGTGAACAAGACCCCAAGATACTTAAACTCCTCCACTTGAGGCAGGAGCTTTCCACCAACCTGAAGGGGACAAGCCACCCTTTTCCGGCTGAGAACCATGGCCTCGGACTTGGAGGTGCTGATTCTCATCCCTGCCGCTTCACACTCGGCTGCAAACCGTCCCAGTGCACGCTGAAGGTCCTGATTTGAAGAAGCCAACAGGACAACATCATCTGCAAAAAGCAGAGACGAAATCACGTGGTCCCCAAACCGGAGTCCCTCCGGCCCCCGACTGCGCCTAGAAATCCTGTCCATATAAATAATGAACAGGACCAGTGACAAAGAGCAGCCCTGCCAGAGTCCAACATGCACCGGGAACAAGTCTGACTTACTGCCGGCAATGCAAACCAAACTCCTGCTCCGGTCATATAGGGACCGGACAGCCCTTAGCAGAGGGCCCCGGACCCCATACTCCCAGAGCATCCCCCACAGATCACCACGAGGGACACAGTCGAATGCCTTCTCCAGATCCACAAAGCACATGTGGACTGGTTGGGCAAACTCCCATGAACCCTCCAGCAACCTGGTGAGGGTATAGAGATGGTCCAGTGTTCCACGACCGGGACGAAACCCGCATTGTTCCTCCTGAATCCGAGGTTCGACTATCGGCCGAATTCTCCTCTCCAGTACCCTACTCAAACTCAATGTCTCCAACCTCCCTCGGGATCTGGTTGAAGCTCTGCCGGAGGTGGGAATTGAAGATCTCTCTGACCGGAGACTCTGCCAAACGTTCCCAGCGGACCCTCACAGTACGTTTGGGTCTGCCAAGTCTGTCCAACTTCCTCCCTGGCCATCGGATCCAACTCACCACCAGGTGGTGATCAGTTGACAGCTCCGCCCCTCTCTTTACCCGAGTGTCCAAGACATACGGCCGGAGGTCAGATGAAACAACCACAAAGTCGATCATCGACCTCCGACCTAGGGTGTCCTGATGCCATGTGTACTGATGGACACCCTTATGCTTGAACATGGTGTTCGTTATGGACAAACTGTGACTAGCACAGAAGTCCAATAACAGAACACCACTCGGGTTCAGGTCGGGGGGGCCGTTCCTCCCAATCACGCCCCTCCAGGTGTCACTGTCGCTGCCCACGTGAGCGTTGAAGTCCCCCAGTAGAACGACGGAGTCCCCGGTCGGAGCACTTTCCAGCACCCCTCCTAGAGACGGCAAGAAGGTCGGGTACTCTACACTGCCATTTGGCCCGTAAGCACAAATAACAGTGAGAGACCTCTCCCCGACCTGAAGGCGCAGGGAAACGACCCTCTCGTTCACCGGGGTGAACTCCAACACATGGCTGTTGAGTTGGGGGCTATGAGCAAGCCCACACCAGCCCGCCAACTCTCACCGCGGGCAACTCCAGAGTAGTAGAGAGCCCAGCCTCTCTCAAGGAGTTGGGTTCCAGAGCCCAAGCCGTGCGTGGAGGCGAGCCCAACTATATCTAGTCAGTATCTCTCGACCTCCCGCACCAGCTCAGGCTCCTTCCCCCCAGCGAGGTGACATTCCATGTCCCTAGAGCCAGATTCCGTGTCCGGGGATTGGGTCACCGAGGCTCCCGCCTTCGACTGCCACCCAATCCACATTGCACCAGCCCCTTACGGTTTCTCATGCAGGTGGTGGGACCACAGGAGATCGGCCCCACGTCGCTCCTTCGGGCTGAGCCCGGCCGGGCCCCATGGGGTAAGACCCGGCCACCAGGCACTCGCATGCGAGCCCCAACCCCGGGCCTGGCTCCAGGGTGGGGCCCCGGTTGCACCATACCGGGCGACGTCACGGACCTTGCTTTGTTTTTCTTCATAACGGGCTTTTGAACCGCTCTTTGTCTGGCCCGTCACCCAGGACCTGTTTGCCTTGGGAGAACCTACCAGGGGCAAAAAGCCCCAGACAACATAGCTCCTAGGATCATTCAGGCACGCAAACCCCTCCACCACAATAAGGTGGCGGTTCAAGGAGGGGGAAGTCACGTGATGTCACGTGAAAATAAAAAAATTGCACAACATGGACATGTGACATATCAAAACACTCAGCACGATGAGGGGAACTTGCCACGTGCAAGCACCATTCACATTTTCTTCAGAAAATGTACGTTCTAGTTTAGCATTATGTTTCTTCTCTGCTCTTCCTTCTCTACCTCATATCCTTTCTTTTCTTCATCCAGAGAGTTTGGTGTGGAATGAAGCACAGCCCAGCAGTGATGTGTGTGTGTGTGTGTGTGGAATGAAACACAGCTCAGCAGTGATGTGTGTGGAATGAAACACAGCCCAGCAGTAATGTGTGTGGAATGAAACACAGCTCAGCGGTGATATGTGTGTGTGTGGAATGAAACACAGCTCAGCAGTGATGTGTGTGTGTGTGTGGAATGAAACACAGCTCAGCAGTGATGTGTGTGGAATGAAACACAGCCCAGCAGTGGTGTGTGTGTGTGTGTGTGTGTGTGTGTGTGTGGAATGAAACACAGCCCAGCAGTGATGTGTGTGGAATGAAACACAGCCCAGCAATGATGTGTGTGTGGAATGAAACACAGCCCAGCAGTGATGTGTGTGGAATGAAACAAAGCCTAGAAGTGAATGTGTGTGTGGAATGAAACACAGCCCGGCAGAGATGTGCGTGTGTGTGTGTGTGTGTGTGTGTGTGGAATGAAACACAGCCCGGCAGTGATTATATATTTGTGTGTGGAATGAAACACAACCCAGCAGTGAAGCCTTCAGGGTTGTGGCTTTAAGATTCACACACACACACACACGGAACATCTGCACAGCAGCGGCACGAAGGCAGAGGGAAAAAAACACAACTTAAAAAGCAGATAAAAGGTGAACATTGAGTCTTGATTGTTATTTATTTATTTATCCATCCGTTCGGTCGCTTGTTTTGTATTTTCCAGCGCGCTTGCAGTGAACGTGAGGAAATTACGTGGCGTTTTGACCGGGATTCGTGCACAGATATTGCCCGAAACGTGTGTTTGAGAGAGTAAGAGAAAGTGTGTGTGTGTGTGTGTGTGTGTGCGCGCGCGAGCGAGTGCCTCGGGGTTTATACCAATCTGTTGCTCATCAGCGCTCGTGCACAATATAATGACGCTTCGGATCCGTTATCGTGCGTCGTATTGTGCGTGTTTGTGCACGTGCATAAACCCTCTAAATCACACGTTTGTGGGGTTAACATGATCACACTGACAGGTGAAGTAGAAGCTGTGATTATTAGACAGTGTTGAGATGCAGGTTTGCAGTTCTGAGATGCTTTTCAGCTCATCATGGTTCTCACAGATGGTTTCAGGTTCTCTGGTCATCCTGTCAGCTCAGACCGGTCTGATCCTCTGATCTCTCTCAGTCTGCAGATCCTCCATTCTGTCTCAACTTTAGTGACTGTTGTGTAAAAATCCCAGCAGGAGATCAGCAGCTTCTGAAAAACTCAAACCAGCTCATCTGATACCAACAACGTCATCCATGTGACCACACAGATCAGGCCAGACCGCACAGATCAGGCCGCACAGATCAGGCCAGACCGCACAGGCCAGACCAGATCAGACTTTTTCGTCATTTGTATTAGATTTTGTACGTTGTCCTGCAGCCATGTGATTGGCTGATTGGGTAGCTGTATAAATGAGCAGGCGTGTGTGTGTGTGTGATAATATACATGACTTTATTCTGCCTGCATTTAAGAGGAAGATGGCTGCTCAGAACAGGAGCTTGGTAGATGATTACTCCAGATACCTGAAGGCGTTCGAGCTGTTTCTGGAACGTTCATCTGAACACCAGTGTATGAGAGACTTCATCCACAACACACTTCCAAACATCCTGTCCACGTAAGTGTGACACCCCATCACACACACACACGCATAATTGGGTCACATGCTGAACCTTTAGAATAATCTTCCTAAAGTAAACTTTCAGTAGATTTAGTGTGTGTGTTTATCAGTCAGTGTTTCTGTTACACAAGAGTGTTTTTCCTGCTTTTTACAGATAATTGGGTTAAAACAGGGTGTGTGTTCGTGCCTGCTTGAGAAACACTAAACTAGACCCAACTTTATTACAGTTAATAAATGAGCTTTTCCATAGTAACAGCTCATGCACCTTTTACAGCAGACATAAATGGATTTAGTTTCCCTTTATAGAAGGAGTTTAACAGTTAGAGGTTTGAACTTTAAGCTATAACCATAATAAAAGTATAAGTAATGGGCAAAACATTTCAATTTTAGAAAAGAAAGTGATATCGTGTCACGTGTTTAAAGTGATATCGTGTCACGTGTTTTAAATAAAAGGAATCAGATAGGTATCAAAGTTAATGTTATGATGAAGGAGTTAAATCAGGAAACATGATAAATGTCTCTCTCTCTCTCTCTCACACACACTCTTTCTCTCTCACTCTATCTCTCTCTCACACACACTCTCTCTTTCTCTCTCACACTCACTCACACACACACTCTCTTTCTCTCTCCCTCACACACTCTCTCTTTCTTTCTTTCTCTCTCGCTCAGTGTTGGAGCAGGAAAGTCCACTCTGAATGTTATGGGAGTGGGAAGTGGAGGAGGTATAAATCATTTATTATTATATATCCGAGTATTAATATACTTTTATCCCAGTGTAACCCTGTGACACACACACACACACACACACACACACACACACACTGTCTGCAGGTGACATCGATCTGGAAATCCTCACACAGCTGCACACTAAACATCCTGAGGCCCGAGTGGAGAATGATGTGGTGGAACCCAGCGGGGACATGCTGTATAAATATAAAGGTTACACACACACACACATCTCTCTTTAGTGTTCTTTATCTGTGTCATAATGAGTCATGATCACAAAATCAGGATTTATTACAATTAACAATTTCAATTACAATTTCAATTTTAATTAACAATTCAACATGTTCAAGTTTAGTGTGTAGGGCTTATTGTCAATACAGTAGGCTGTAGTGTGTATGAGTTATGGGGCAGGGTGTAAACTATAGAGGGTACAGTATGAAGGGCTTAGGGGTTTTGGGTGTATGCTATAGGGCCTAGAGGCTGTGCTGTAGGATGTATTTAGGGTGTACGCTTTAGGGTTTAGGGTGTATAGGGTTTGAGGGGTGTGTAATATTGGGTGTGCGCTATAAGGTTTAAGGTGTATTTGGTGATGTGGTAGCCTAGTGGTTAAGGTGTTGGGCTACCAATCCGAAGGTTGTGAGTTAGATTCCTACGTCCACCAAGCTGCCACTGCTGGGCCCCTGAGCAAGGCCCTTAACTCTCAATTGCTCAGTTGAATGAAAATGAGATAAAATGTAAGTCCCTCTGGATAAGGGGGTCTGCTAAATGCTGTAAATGTATTTCTGTAGGGTGTATAGAGTGTATGGTTTAAGGGTATTTCTGTAGGGTTTTACCTCATTTTATACTAGGGTGTGTACGGTTTAGTGTGTATGCTGTAAGGTGCTGTACTGATCTATTAACCGTGTGCAGTTTTAGTAGCGAAGACGGCAGGCCTCGATCACATCACCTTCAGGTTTAATAAGATGACGGCATCAGAGTTCGAGAGCGACTGGAAGCAGAGGAACATTGACAGGAAGTTTGACTTCATCCACATGATTCAGGTTTGTCCATAAACTCACTGCTACATACCAGGGATTTATCTGCTTTATCTGATTTACTGCTACATACCAGGGATTTATCCTAAAGAATGATTAACGTTGACTTAACTAAAATGATTTTATTATAGCTCTCTGCTCTCTAAACAGGTAATAGTTCTATTTATAAAGCTAATTATACATTTCTTTTTTATTTATAATAAATCTAAACGTGGCTCTTTGTTGTTGAACTGCAAAACTAAGATGTATTAGTGATATAAAGTAAACACTTTGGGGAGGTGATGATCCGTCACTTCACTTCTCCTCAGATGCTGTACTATGTGAAGGATCCCGAGGCAACGGTTTCCTTCTTCCGGAGTTTACTGCACAAAGACGGAAAACTCCTCATTATCCTGGTGACAGGTAAACACACCAGAAACACACGTGGGTTTTTGTATTAACACGTCCATGAGATGTCTGAAGATTAATCTAAATAAAACCCAGGGGGAATATTTTAGTGCTATCTGGCTAATTGATTGGACCTCCTGCAGGAGATAGTGGGTGGGGTGGGTTATGGAGAAGGTACCGAGATCAGGTGCACAGTTGCTGTGTCTCCACCGCGGACATCACAAGGTTCTTAGACGCCAAAAGAATCCCTCACGAGAGCCATGTTTTTGAGTCCAGTATGGACATCACCGAGTGTTTCACAGCTGGAGATGAGAAAGGAGAGCTGATGCTGGACTTCCTGACCGAGATCCTGGAGTTCAGTAAGAACGCTTCTCCAGAGCTGAAGGCCGGAGTGCTGGAGCTCCTCAAAGAGCCCGAGTGCAGCCGGGAGGTGGACGGCAGGGTCATGTTCAACAGCAACATGGAGGCCTTAGTGATTGACCCATAACTCTAAAATGGAGACGTGCCACTACAAGTCTCCTACTAAAGCCTTAATGTCTGCTATTTAATTGTGGATGAAGAGCTAAATAATTATGTTAACAATTAAATGCTTTCAGTAATCCTGTCAGGGTAGCTCATGCTAACTAGCTGGCTAATGTTGTCTGGAAAAATATAAACAATCATAGCTTTTCTAATGACTTTCTCTCAGTTTTTAAAAAAAAAAAAAAATTGTTACTTGAGTAGAATTAGTAGTATTTGAGCTTGACTGAAAAATGCTGTTAGATTAGCTTGTGCTAGCTATCCAGCTTGCTAGCTGGAAGATCATGAACACTTTATGAGCTGAATTTAAACTGCCTAAAAAAACTCACATTACTTCAAGTGATTAGCATTAGCAGTAGTGACATGGACATTTGACAAATTTTATATGAAAATAAATCTAGCACTGGAGTTTATTCTGTCTATCCGGCTCTGAATATGTCACACAAATTTTGTTAAGTTGGTACATGTTTGTTAGCGTGGTGGAAATTCACTTCTTTAAGAAGTCACTACTAACATGAAGAACTTCATCACGAGCCACGTAGCTGTTCCTGCTGTTCTCAGAGCGTGACAGATGGCTACAATGGATGAAGAAAAAATCCTTCCAAATGTCAAATATTTATTTTCTCTGTCATGTACTGTGTATGATTTTGCATGTGATTAATAAAAATTTAATTTGAAATTTAATTTATATTCTCAGTGTAGCTTGTTAGCAGGAGTTAGTTGAGGAATTCTAAATGGTTATGGATATAACTTAAAATTTGTCTCAGAAATCTTGTCAGTTAGATCCTGTTAGCAAAGTGGCTAACTTTTAGCAGTAAAGCTTGTGAGCAAGAACATCAAAAAGCCTGAACATCCTGAACATCCTGTTAAGTTATTGTATATTGGCAATCTTACTGGTGTTAAATTTCAGATTTTCTCATGTTAACCTGCTAACAAGCTGGAAGAATAAACAATTGAGTTACACCAATAAAAACTGACCTAAACTGACTGAACATTAGCTAGCTAGCTAGAATTAGCTGGAAATGAAAAAAATATATATGATTTAAAATTTGTCTGAAATTCTGTCATGTTTATTAATGTTATGCTATGTGTCCAGTGTTAGCACTGAAGCAGTGTTAGCACCTGTTCTGCAAATGATCTTTATCAATAGCGCTAAATAACGCAAATTCTACAAAGATTCTTATGCGATTTCAGGATTTTTTTTTAACATGAGTATGACGTAAATCTGTAAAATATTTAAATTTGCGGTGTATATAATACTTGAAATTAATATAAATTATTTAAAAATTTATTTAATAAGCCCCGCCTTCTTTCACAAACTTACATTAGCTATTGCAGTCTCAAATCAACTTTTTGGTTTGAAAGACGCTCAACATTTGTTTCACTGAGTGTAAGGAATTTTCTTCTGTCGCCTGGACAGGGTAACTAAATTCAGCCGTCTCGAACTCTGCTCGGTTTCTGGTTCCCGGCGAGTACTCGGGGTAGCCTCTATGAAACACACCAGTCAGTCTTTCAAAGAGAAGTCCCAAACTTTATTATGTCAAACCTGAATATATACAGGAAGGACATAATGTGTGTGTGCGGAGCAGAAGATAGCTTGACCGTTATCATGAAGCAGGAAACCTCCCAGAGCAGTATCATGTTTTTCATAGCTTCTTTCATACAAAGCGGAGCAGATGTGCTAGGGAGAGGAGGTTATGCTAAGGTCAAGGTATCTGTGTGTGTGTATGTGATTGTGTATAAGAAAAGAACATTGCGTTTTGTACAGAAATTCTGCAACATTATTAGAAAAGATAAAGTATTTTATACAATTATTCTCACACTGAGCTAATGTTGGCGGCAGGTCAAGAGTAGAGTTGTGCACAGATCTAGACCACAATATAGTTTCTCACGAATTGTGTTGGTTTTATTTGTCAAAATACAGTCAGTTAAATATTTTCAACTGGCGTGTTTAGAGAAAGAGAAATTTTCAGCTGTAACTAATTAATTTTATAAAGATGTCTACATCATTATCTAACGGACTCAATCATCACTTAGAATTGCAGTCAAGATGAAATGGTGTTGGCAAATTAAAGAGGGTGTTTTATAAACAGTATTGTACTGTATAATAAGCTTTAATATTTGCTAACTTACTGTGTCCCCTGCAGGACAGAGCGGATGGGGCAGGTTATGGAGAACCTACCGAGCTCAGCTCTGCAAGAGCGACATCAGTCAGTGTGTCACAACCGGAGACATCAAGAACTTCCTGGATGCTAAAGGAATTCCCTACCAGAGCCACACTCTCCAATCTCAGATGGACATCACTGAGTGTTTCACAGCTGGAGATGAGAAAGGAGAGCTGCTGCTGGACTTTCTCACAGAGGTCCTGGAGTTCAGTAAGAACGCTTCTCCAGAGCTGAAGGCAGGAGTGCTGGAGCTCCTCAAACAGCCCGAGTGCAGCCGAGAGGTGGACGGCAGGATTATATTCAACAACAACCTGGAGACCTTAGTGCTCACTCCGTAGAGCTGAAACATGATCATACTCTAGAATAAAGAAAAGACTTGATTCTAGTTCATTATTTTTAGATTTTAATTTCAACTTAATATGTTAAATAAATCTGTCTGATGTCTGTTGTAATTGTTTCTATAATGTTTACACAGTAACAAACTAGACTTTGTTTCAGAGTTATATTAAAATAAACAGATTATGTTAGATAATATAAAAAGCAATCATTCACTAACAGAGTGTGTTCGTTGACCAGTTAACCGTCTGAACTGTGACTTGAACTTGAACTGAGGGCGGGTTTATAAATGAGATGGACTGTGATTGTACAGTATATTTCGTAATGTCAAAAATATAATAATTAATGAGGAAAAATTATTTTGAAGAGTTGTCGTTTACGTTTTTGTTTATTTTAGTGTCCCAGTGATATTTAATGATGTTTAGATGATAATCATAAAAGTGAGAAATATTTCATCAAAACCTCTGGAGTTGTCAGTGGATCAGCTACATAGTAAAGGTGCTATTAGTTTAGATATTAACTGACCGTGAAATCATTTTAATGTGTCTTTATAACCAGATTTATTGCCTTTTATGACTTTTACTCACAGCTCATACTAATAGATCATCGTTTAATAGATAAAAATCACTTGCCGTTCATTAATAAATGACTCATTAGCATCGCTGGCTGTATTGCTGTAGTGTAAGAGGAATAAAACACACTGGGGCATATGCTGTTCTACAGACGGATGTTTTTCATGAGCTCTGTAGGGATTAGTTTCCTCTTACTGTAGTCATTTTTTCTTACATGATTTCTAAATGATGAATGTTTTCTTAATTTGAAAAAAAAAACATAACGTTTAGACTTTTTTAGAGCTACGGTGTCCCACAGGGTTCAGTTATAGGCCCCCTAACATACTGAGAAATACAGCAAGGACTTTATGAAATCAGTGTAAGAATAGGTAAGTGATTTAATGATATTTAATGACACTTTTTTCTTCATGTATAACAACATTCAGAGAAAATAAACATTTGGGCAGCTGATACACTAAACTAATCGCATTGATCGAGCATGGATAGTGCCAAGCCAGACCAACAGAGGGCGGGCTGACAGACATGGTCATATCATATGTTTTATGGTGTTTATGTGGGTGGTGCTACCTGTCTTATGTTTCCCACTACTGCACCTGATCCTTCTGGACATTAATTAGATGCCTTATATATGTTCATACCATAGACATTGTTTGTAGCTGTTGTTACATTCATGTTATGTCAGTATGTTTCATGTATAACCTGAATGCCAAGTGTTGTCAGGTTATAGATTACTAAATTATGTCAATGTCTTTGCCAAGATATGTCTATGTCTCATCTTTATTGTATGTTTGTAGCTGTGGTTTCCGATTTTGTTTAATTTAACAAGCACTGGACTGCACTGGTTGCACTGGAATCCCTGCATCTGGGTCTAATTGCCTATATCGGACGATTGCCGGCCCTGATCCGCCCGTGTACTTTACACCCACTTACACAATGGACATTTGTTGTGTTAGTTTATTAGCTCAGGATCTGTAAGTATAGTATGTGGTCATGGTCATGATCACATGTACAATGTCATCTAGTTGTGGTTAATATTATGAACAGCAGCTATGCTAATTGTTATGCTATGCTATGCTAAACTCTCCATTGTTCTCTTATTCTGCCCATCCAGGAGCATCCAGAGATTGAACCAGCTCCAGTTGTTCCACATCATGAAGAATCTGGACCTTCACTGAGACGAGGCCAAACCTGTGAGTATCCTGAGGTATCTAGAGATTTATCAGCTCCAGTTGTGTTCCGCTTCATGAAGTATTTAGACATTCTAAGAGAAGTTACCAACTCCATGTGGTCTCTGAGGACAACAACCTCATCATCAATACACAATTGTCTCTATCTTGTCTCTATAGACTCTATCTGACTGTAGAAAGGACATTATTCATAATAACACACTCTGGTGTTTATAACAGTTTATAATCACACCCTCCAGTGTCACCCAAATGAGGATGAGGTTCACTTTTGGGTCTGGTTCCTCTCAACATTTCTGCCTCTTCCATCTAAGGGAGTTTTTTCTCACCACAGTCACCTCAGGTTAGTACCTCATTTTGTACTATATTTCTTCTGTAAAGCTGCTTTGAGACAAAGTCCATTGTTATAAGATGTTTTGTCTAAGCAAGATTATAGTTCAAATTAAGTAAACTGTAATATTTCTGTTAAACACTAAACGCCACAGACATGATGGTGTTCAGGACTGAACAGTTACTGTATTAACTGGAGACACATATAAACACAGCTAAAAGTGTGATGGCTTGTAAAGACACTGTTGCAGCCTTTTGCAGTCTAGTGTACTTAATGTACTTAACTGTTTTCTATATAATAATAATCCCCCATTTTAGTCTTAGTGCCCTGCGCTGTGGATTCTTATCGCTCGTTATTTCCCCCCTTGCTGTGATGATGCAGGCTCAGTGTGGTGACGTGAACAACGTGTTAATGTTTGAGTGAATAAAATAACTCTGAGTGCAAGTTTCAAGCAAAACAAGTTTCAGTCTTTTACTCATGTCTTCTCTTCAGGAGTCACTTTTTTTTTTTTTTTTTAAAGGATTTAAATTCTTGGCTGCAGAAATCCTGTTTGAACAGCAAACCTTCTGTAAGGAATTTTCTTCTGTCGCCTGGACAGGGTAACTAAATTCAGCCGTCTCGACCTCTGCTCGGTTTCTGGTTCCCGGCGAGTACTCGGGGTAGTCTCAATGAAACACACCAGTCAGTCTTTCAAAGAGAAGTCCCAAACTTTATGATGTCAAACCTGAATATATAGAGGAAGGACATAATGTGTGTGTGCGGAGCAGAAGATACCTTGACCGTTATCATGAAGCAGGAAACCTCCCAGAGCAGTATCATGTTTTTCATAGCTTCTTTCATACAAAGCGGAGCAGATGTGCTAGGGAGAGGAGGTTATGCTAAGGTCAAGGTAACTGTGTGTGTGTGTGTATGAGAGAGAGAGAGAATGTGTGTGTGTGTATGTGATTGTGTATAAGAAAAGTTCTGAAACATTATTAGAAAAGATAAAGTATTTCACACAATTATTCTCACACCTTCCTTAAATCCCTCAATCTTTATAAAACATGTTACATAAATTCTTCCATGTAATAAAATTGTGGCTTTGACTGTAATTAATGACTTCATGTCTCAACCGCATTTTACAAACCGGACAGAAACCTTAAACCCGCTGATCATGAGTTAAATAAACAAATTCATGTTGCATGTGAATAAATGTGTAAATAATTTAGCATTATGTTTCTTCTCTGCTCTTCCTTCTCTACCTCATGTCCTTTCCTTCTTCGTCCAGAGAGTTTGGTAGAACTCTGTTTTGGCTGAAAATACACTCAAAAACTTTTTTTGTAATTCATAGTATCTTTATTCCGTCCACATTTTCTATCCCTCATTTTTTTTCTGGGATTAAAATCGAGTGCTTGCATTAAAGGCAGTGGATGAGACAATTCTATACAAGGAAAATCTGGTGTCCATCGTTAAGGTTTATCAGAACACACTTCTAGCACTAACTCAAAGATTATCCTTTAGAATCAGTCACATTAAATTAATCTATTAAATTGGATTCCGACCTTTAAGTCATAAAGTCATAAAATTAATCAGTATTTAACCTTCAGCTGCACTTATTTCCTTCCTCGGTCAAAGGACAGCAGCTGACTAAGATAAACTCGTCATATATTTTAGTTCAAGAAGCTTTTATTGTCATTTCATTTATATATAGCTGACACAGCACACAGAGAACTGAGTGAACGTTCCTCCAGGACCAAGAAGCTACATAAAACGACACAGCGGACTGAGAGTAAGTCGTCCTGGACACGTAAAGGGAATCGTGTGATGCTTAGTGCAAATAATGCAGACAAGAAACAGGCAATACAACACACGACAGGATATAAAATATTACCGTAGTCTGTAACTGACCAAATGTTTAAACTATAAGAGGATACTTAAACGTAGAGGAGGCCCAGGTTGTAAGTCCTGAATACTTTGGTACCTTTTTCTAGAAGGCAGGAGGGTGGAGTGTGTGTGAGCGGTATGTGGGGTGAGGAGTGTGTGAGCAGTGAAGTGTGTGTTTGAGGGGTGTGTGTGGAGGGGTTGTGCGTGGGGTGAAGAGTGTGTGTGAGGGTTGTGTGTGTGGGGTGAAAAGTGTGTGAGAGATTTGTGTGGGGGGGGAGAGTGAGTGTGAGGATTTTTCTGTTACATTTTTAAGACTTTTTAAATGAATGTACTTCATGACAGATTTATTCACATTATTCTTATGTAATTTTTTTTTTTACACAATTTTATTTTCAGATCATTTATAATTAAAGGTTCTGGATTCTGCTGGCTCACGTTTGACTGTATTTTTGGGTTGTTTTCAGGTCATAAATAACTAAAACCATTCCAGTCTCTTCCATGATGTTAGCCATGTTATGTATGCTAGCTTCACTACATTTCTATCACTGTCTCATCGTCTCAATGTATCATGCCCTGAAATAATCCTGCATTTGACTAGAGGTAGAAACTCATCTTTTTTTGACAACACCAACGCAGAAAAAGAAATAAGTTCTCATAAGTGTCATCTGCAGACACTTTTATCAACTCAGAGTTCCGCAAGTGAGGTCAAATCAACATTTAAATGAGCTCTACTGTCTAAACACATATTTACTGGTTAAATCTGTAACTCTGTCTCTACAGCTCACTGCTCTGAGGAGAAAAACACACCTCTACTTACAGTATGTGAACTCTGTGGGTCCTTGTTATGCCTTATTGCCCCTCTTGCTCCATCATCTGGCTAGCTGTGAGAAGGCAGCTTCAGTTCGTCCTGATGGAAAAGAAATATTTTAATTTAATAAAGCTGTGTGTCAGTTTATTTTTACTCATATACACTCACCGGCCACTTTATTAGGTACACCTTACTAGTACCGGTGTGGTCTTCTGCTGCTGTAGCCCATTCGCCTCAAGGTTCGACGTGTTGTGTGTTCAGAGATGCTCATCTACATACCTCGGTTGTAACGAGTGGTTATTTGAGTTACTGTTGCCTTTCTATCAGCTCGAACCAGTCTGGCCATTCTCCTCTGACCTCTGGCATCAACAAGGCATTTGCGCCCACAGAACTGCCGCTCACTGAATATTTTCTCTTTTTCGGACCATTCTCTGTAAACCCTAGAGATGGTTGTGCGTGAAAATCCCAGTAGATCAGCAGTTTCTGAAATACTCAGACCAGCCCGTCTGGCACCAACAACCATGCCACGTTCAAAGTCACTTAAATCACCTTTCTTCCCCATTCTGACGCTCGGTTTGAACTGCAGCAGATCGTCTTGACCATGTCTACATGCTTAAATGCATTGAGTTGCTGCCATGTGATTGGCTGATTAGAAATTTGCGTTAACGAGCAGTTGGACAGGTGTACCTAATAAAGTGGCCGGTGATTGTATATCTTCTTTTCCATGTTTTTTTTTTAGAAAAAGGATTAAAAAAATTTGTTTGGCATCAGCAGTCCTCTACAGACCTTCATTTTAATCCCTTCATTTTTAGAAAACATGCTACTCGAATCCTTCCATATAATAAAATTGTGGATAAACCAATTTAAAAGCAGCAGCATCAAAAAAAAAAAAAAGGCTTTTCAGAATGATGACAGACTGTTTTGTGTTTAAAGGACTGAGTCAATCACTCTGTAACATCAGGCTGGAAATCACTTCATTAAAGATGCAGCACATGCAGTTTATTTATATACAGATTATTAAAATGGAAAAAAGTGTAAACGGAGAGGAACGTGGGTGAGAATAAAAGCACAGCTTTTTTTTTATTTCGTGTGGTTGAATCTTCCCTCACATAAAGATGGAGGCTTTTATGGATCTAAATGAAATAAATTCTACTTTTTCATGTTATATGTTGCAGGAAATATTTTACTAAAACCTCTGTTTCCATCTTCCTTTAACTTCACCAGAAAGCAAAAAACATCCCTATAGATAAATGTTCACTAACACCCCTCATACATACACGCACACACACATATACATTAGGAGACAGAGAGAGATAGAGAGACAGACAGAGAGAGAGAGAGAGAGAGAGAGAGAGAGAGAGAGAGAGAATATTCCTTATGGAAATGTAAAAAAAATTCTACACCATTTATAATTTTTATTCCACTTCACACTTTCTTTCGGTCTATTTCATAAAATCCCAATAAAATACATTTTTCTTTGTGGTTGTAACATCAAAATGTGGAAAAGTTCAGTGGGTATGAATACTTTTGCAAGGCACTGTATTCAATCATTCATTTTCTACCGCTTACATGAACTACCCGGAGGAAACCCCCGAGGCACGGGGAGAACATGCAAACTCCACACACACAAGGCGGAGGCGGGAATCGAACCCCCAACCCTGGAGGTGCGAGGCGAACATGCTAACCACTAAGCCACCGTGCCCCCCAGGCACTGTATTTTGAAAAGTAATTAACGTAATAAAAATAAATACATTTAAAAAATCGTGTACGCAGCAGGGGATTATTCCTGAGGCTAAAGTCATCCAGATGAGTTTAGCCCTACAGATGAGTTTGTTCAGTCTGTTGGCATCAGCTGTTTGGACTTCAAAAAGTAGAAGCGGCTCTGCGGCGCCTCTGGCGCTTCCTGTAGACGGCTTCAGAGAATTTAGTCCAGTCCAAAGCTCACTATTTGATCTATTTGATCAGAATGTCACTGGGCCACTGTTTACATCCAGCACATCGGTCTCTTTTAATAATCTAGATTAGAGGTATTCAAGCTGTGGCACATGATAAAGAAACGTTAATGACACTGTAGAGTGCTTCATCTAGTGTTTAGGAGTGTCTTATTTTAACAGCAGAACACAATAAACAACCTGATAAACGGAGTTCACTTTCACAACACTGCTGTTATCTCACTCTGTTATATATTAAAGATCTAGTGCTTGTGCAAGTGAGAATGTCCTGAGGTTCATGTGGATCCGTGTACGAGGGGCGAGCCATGTATTCTGGCCTGGTTTAAAACGATCTTCATCATGTCTCTGTGTTTCAGAGAAAGATGGAGAATAATTCAGAACAGAACACACACACACACATACGCACCCACACAAACACACACATGTCCTAGACCTTTAGTCTTCTGGTACTAATGTATCTGATTTAACTCATATCTCCTTACAGACACATGCAGGGTTGCCAGATTGGTCCGTTACCACAGCTTCTGTGAGATGTGTAATAATCTATTCAGAATGTGGAGATCAAATTGGGATGGAAACATCAGATCCAATGTCTTTTATTTTTTAATCTGAACATTACGTTCAATCATCAACAGCTCTAGCACGCTGCAAAGTGACAAGAAATCATTTATTTTTTAGATTTCTGTGATTTCAAATGTATGTTTTTTTTAAATTGGATGTAAATTAGTAATTAGTTAACGCTGAAGAAGCAAAAGACTCACCAGATTCTTTGGGGCATTTGGTCCAACTTTTCTTTGGTTCCTCGCTCACAACTTTAATTCCCACTTACTATACACTATTATACACTTACTATGTACAAAAATAAATAAAAACGTATTATTTTATATTCTCTCTCATCTAACATTTTATTATTATTAATATTATTTTTATTACTATTTTTATTTTTAATACCCTGTGACAAACACACTGTCTGCAGGTGAGATAGATCTGGAAATCCTCATACAGCTGCACACCAAACATCCTGAGACCTGAGTGGAGAACAATGTTGTGGAACAACAGTGGGGACATGCTGTATAAATATCAGAATCAGAATCAGAAAGGTCTTTATTGCCAAGTAGTTTCCACATACAAGGAATTTTTTCTAGTACAGGAGCTCCACAGTGTAAACATGTAGCAATGGTAAGACATGAACATATAAATAATAGACAGTTGTATGTGCAAATTGTAATATAAGTGTGCAAATTAAAGTAAAGATGTGCAAATTCAAATATAGATGTGCAAAATAAAATATAAATGCGTACTTGCAGACAATGTAAGAATAGGTATTGTTCTGTGTATGTTAGGTGTCCATCAGATGTATGTTAAGTGTTCATCAGATGTATTGCCTGAGGGAAGAAACTGTTCCTATATCTGGTCGTTTTGGTACACAGGGCTCTGTAGCGTCGGCCAGATGGCAACAGTTCAAATAGTAAGTGTGCTGGATGTGAGGGGTCCAGAGTGATTTTCTTTGCCCTTTTGCTCACTCTGGAGAAGTACAGGTCTTGGAGTGTAGGGAGAGTTGTGCCAATGATTCGCTCAGCAGTCCGAACTACCCTCTGTAGTCTCCTGAGGTCGGATTGGGTGGCTGAGCTAAACCAAACAGTCACTGAAGTGCAGAGGATGGATTCAATTATTGCAGTGTAGAACTGTTTCAGCAGATCCTGTGGCAGGTTGAACTTCTTCAGCTGGCGAAGGAAGTACAACCTCTGCTGAGCCTTTTTCACAATGGAGTCAATGTGAATGTCCCACTTCAGGTCCTGGGAGATTGTGGTTCCCAGGAATCTGAATGACTCCACTGCTGTCACAATGCTGTCCATGATAGTGAGTGGGGGGAGAGCAGGGGGGTTTCTCCTGAAGTCCACGATCATCTCCACTGTCTTGAGTGTGTTCAGCTCCAGGTTGTTAAGGCTGCACCAGACAGCCAGCCGTTCCACCTCCAGTCTGTAAGCAGACTCGTCACCGTTCTGGATGAGGCCGATCAGTGTGGTGTCGTCTGCGAACTTCAGGAGCTTGACAGAGGGGTCATGAGAGGTGCAGTCATTCGTGTACAGAGGGGGGCGCCAGTGCTGATGGTGCGGGTGCTGGATTTGAGTTTCCCCAGTCGCACTAGCTGCTGCCTGTCTGTGAGAAAGCTGGTGATCCACTGACAGACAGAGGAGGGCACGGATAGCTGGGATAACTTGGGCTGAAGGAGTGATGGGATGATGGTGTTGAAAGCAGAGCTGAAGTCCACAAACAGGATCCTCACATAAGTCCCTGGTCTGTCCAAATGCTGCAGAACATAATGCAGTCCCATATTGACTGCATCATTCACAGACCTGTTTGTCCTGTAGGCAAACTGCAGAGGGTCCAGTAAGGGTCCAGTAATGTCCTTCAGATAAGCCAGAACCAGTCTTTCAAATGATTTCATGACCACAGATGTTAGGGCCACAGGTCTGTAGTCATTTAGTCCGGTAATTTTGGGTTTCTTTGGGACGGGGATGATGGTGGAGCTTTTGAAGCATGAGGGTACTTCACACAGCTCCAGTGATGTGTTGAATATCCGAGTAAAGATGGGGGCCAGTTGATCATCACAGGTTTTCAGACAGGCTGGTGAAACACTGTCTGGGCCTGGTGCCTTTCTCCTTTTGTTCTTCTTAAAGACCTGACACACCTCATCTTCGCTGACCTGAATTTTAGGTGTGTTGGAGTCAGGGGTTACAGGAGGTGAAAATTGGGCTTTTTCAAACCTACAGTAGAACTCGTTCAGGTCGTCTGCCAGTTGTTGATTCACCACAGTGCTGGGGGATGGTGTCGTATAGTTGGTGATGGCTTTCAGTCCTTTCCACACTGAAGCTGAGTCGTTAGAGGCAAACTGAGCCCGTAGCTTTTCAGAATAGTTTCTCTTTGCTACTCTGATCTCCCTTTCTAGTGTGTATTTGGCCTGTTTGTACAAGACCCTGTCCCCATTCTTGTGAGCATCCACTTTGGCCTGACGGAGCTGGCTGAGTTTTGCAGTGAACCATGGTTTATCGTTGTTGTAGGTTAAGTGAGTGCTGGTAGGAATACACAAATCCTCACAGAAACTAATATATGATGTTACAGTCTCTGTGAGCTCATCCAGGTCGGTGGCAGCATTCGGTGGCAGCATCTTCAAAAACAGTCCAATCAGTGAGCGAGAAACAAGCTTGTAAATCCTGCTCTGCTTCCTTAGTCCATCTTTTTACAGTCCTTAATACAGGTTTAGCTGTTTTCAGTTTCTGCCTGTAGGTCGGTATGAGATGAACTAAGCAGTGATCAGAAAGTCCCAGAGCTGCCCGTGGGACAGAGTGATATGCATCCTTTATTGTTGTGTAGCAGTGATCCAGTGTGTTACTGTCTCTGGTGGGACATGTAACATGCTGTCTGTATTTAGGCAATTCACGTGAGAGAATCGCTTTATTAAAGTCCCCAAGAATTATTAGTACAGAGTCCGGGTGTTGTTGCTCACTCTCTGTGATCAGATCAGCGAGTGTCTGTAGTGCCGAGCTCACGTGCGCTTGCGGTGGAATGTAAACATTCACCAGTATGAACGAGCAAAACTCCCGCGGCGAATAGAACGGTTTGCAGTTAATGAAGAATGTTTCCAGATCTGGACAGCACATCTTCTTTAACACAGTTACATCAGAACACCACCTTTCATTGATAAAAACACGTCCCGCCGCCGCGCGATTTCCCCGTTGATTCTGCGTCACGGTCCGCTCTAAAAAGCTGAAAGCCCGGCAGACTTAACGCGCTGTCCGGAATGGTGTCGTTCAGCCAGGTTTCCGTGAAACAGAGAACAGCAGAGTTCGAAAAGTCCTTATTTTTCCCGTTGAGCAGAAGGAGTTCGTCCGTTTTGTTGGGTATAGAGCGGAGATTCGCCAGGTGGATGCTTGGGAGCGGTGTTCTTAAACCGCACTGTCTAAGTTTCACTAACACGCCGGCGCGTTTTCCCCGTCTGCGCTTCTTGAAGCGCTTAAACAGCGCAGCCGCTCAGCCAACTACTATATGCAGCAAAACGTCAGAATACTCAAAAACCGGTAAAAGATCTTGTGGTGTGTACTGCCGAATGTTCAGCAGTTCATCTCTGGTGAAACCGACCGGATTTCCTTGACAAAGTGCAGGAAAAACTAACAAAAACAGAGTAAACACTGAGGAGCTAAGCACTGAGGCTGCCATCCGCGGCGCCATCTTGTTAGCCATATAAAGGTTACACACTCACGCATCTCTCTTGCACCACTAGAATTTAACACAACATATATTAAACATATATATATTTATGTGATATATGTGTTAGGGTGTGTGATATAGGGGTTAGGGCGTGTGATATAGGGGTTAGGGCGTGTGATATAGGGGTTAGAGTGTGTGATATAGGGGTTAGGGTGTGTGATATAAAGGTTAGAGTGTGTGATATAGGGGTTAGGGTGTGTGATATAGGGGTTAGGGCGTGTGATATAGGGGTTAGGGCGTGTGATGTAGGGGTTAGAGTCTGTGATTATAGGCCTTAGTGTCTTTGATATATTGTTTATGGTGTGTGATATAGTGATTAGGGTGTGTGATATAGGGGTTAGGGTGTGTGATATAGGGGTTAGGGTGTGTGATATAGGGGTTAGAGTCTGTGATTATAGGCCTTAGTGTCTGTGATATAGGGGTTAGGGTGTGTGATATAGGGATTAGGGTGTGTGATATATTGGTTGGGGCGTGTGATATATGGGTTAGGGCGTGTGATATAGGGGTTAGGGCGTGTGATATAGGGGTTAGAGTCTGTGATTATAGGCCTTAGTGTCTTTGATATAGGGATTAGGGTGAGTGATATAGGGATTAGGGTGTGTGATATAGGGGTTAGGGCGTGTGATATAGGGGTTAGGGCGTGTGATGTAGGGGTTAGAGTCTGTGATTATAGGCCTTAGTGTCTGTGATATAGGGGTTAGGGTGTGTGATATAGGGATTAGGGTGTGTGATATAGGGGTTAGGGTGTGTGATATAGGGGTTAGGGCGTGTGATATAGGGGTTAGGGCGTGTGATATAGGGGTTAGAGTCTGTGATTATAGGCCTTAGTGTCTTTGATATAGGGATTAGGGTGTGTGATATAGGGATAAGGGTGTGTGATATAGGGGTTAGGGTGTGTGATATAGGGGTTAGGGCGTGTGATATAGGGGTTAGGGCGTGTGATGTAGGGGTTAGAGTCTGTGATTATAGGCCTTAGTGTCTGTGATATAGGGGTTAGGGTGTGTGATATAGGGATTAGGGTGTGTGATATAGGGGTTAGGGTGTGTGATATAGGGGTTAGGGCATGTGATATAGGGGTTAGGGCGTGTGATATAGGGGTTAGGGTGTGTGATATATGGGTTAGGGCATGTGATATAGGGGTTAGGGCGTGTGATATAGGGGTTAGGGCGTGTGATATAGGGGTTAGGGCGTGTGATGTAGGGGTTAGAGTCTGTGATTATAGGCCTTAGTGTCTGTGATATAGGGGTTAGGGTGTGTGATATAGGGGTTAGGGCATGTGATATAGGGGTTAGGGCATGTGATATAGGGGTTAGGGTGTGTGATATAGGGGTTAGGGTGTGTGATATAAGAGTTAGGGCATGTGATATAGGGGTTAGGGCGTGTGATATAGGGGTTAGGGTGTGTGATATAGGGGTTAGGGTGTGTGATATAGGGGTTAGAGTCTGTGATATAGGGGTTAGAGTCTGTGATTATAGGCCTTAATGTCTTTGATATAGGGATTAGGGTGTGTGATATAGGGATTAGGGTGTGTGATATAGGGGTTAGCGTGTGTGATATAGGGGTTAGAGTCTGTGATATAGGGGTTAGAGTCTGTGATATAGGCCTTAGTGTCTGTGATATAGGCCTTAGTGTCTGTAATATAGGGGTTAGGGTGTGTGATATAGGGGTTAGAGTCTGTGATATGGGGTTAGTGCGTGTGATATAGGGGTTAGGGTCTTTATTTCACTGTAAAATCAGCAGCATGTTTAATTTTCTAATAAATTCACACCTGCTTAGTTTTAGTAGCAAAGACTCCGGGCCTTGATCACATCACCTTAATAAGTTTTAATAAGATGACGACATCCAAGTTCGAGAGCAACTGAAAGCAACATATAAAGCATTACGTGGTGTCTATTGTTTTCTAACAGAATCCTGTGAATAATAATAATAATTCATTTTTTTATAAAGCACCTTAAAAAACAGCCACAGCAGACACAAAGTGCTGTACATCATAAAATACAGATAATGAAATAAATAAATAAATAAATAAATAAAAATAAACATGGACACAGTAGCTGCCTGTCTAGTGCAGAGGCAAGTTGTTCCAAAGCCTAGGGGCAGCAGCTGAGAAAGCACGGCCTTCTCTGAGCTTCCTCTTTGATTTCCGGGTATCAAGGAGCATTTGGTCAGCTGACCTAAGTGAGCGGGCAGGAGTGTAGGAGTGCAGCAATTCAGTGAGGTACGATGGGGTGAGGCCATTAAGAGATTTGAAAACAAATAAAAGAACTTTCAATTATACCCTAAACTGCACAGGCAACCAGTGTAGTGAAGCCAGAATTGGTGTAATGTGTACATGTTTCCGTGTCCAGTTAAAAGGCGTGCAGCTGCTTTTTGAACAAGTTTGCGGAGAGAAAAGGAAGACTGGCTAAGACCAACATAAAATAAATTACAATAATTAAGCTGGGATGTAATAAAGGCATGAATTACCATCTCAAATTGTGGCCTGGTCACCAAAGTTCTTATTTATTGCAAAAGCATCTAAGATGAAAGAGAAGAGATGAAAGACTTCACCATTGCTCCAATTTGGCTGTCTAAACAAATAAAGTGAAAAAAGGAATGGCCCTAGAACCGAACCCTGTGGAACCCCATAAGACAAAGGACCTAGCAAGGCCTCTTTCAAAGCTGTTCAAAAGCAACAGAGAACCAATCAGCAGTGGAAGCATTAAAAATTTTACAGAGCCAAACAGGGACAAGAGATTTTACTGTAGCCCACCTCAAACAAGATAGGCATGTGGTCAGAAAACACAATGTCACAGATTGTTTAACAAAGGTATGCCACATCTTAAACAAAGGTATGCCACATGAAAGAACAAGGTTCAATGTATATCCAAGTTCATGTATGGGACCTGTCACAGACTGGACCAAATTGAAGGAGTCAATAAGATTTAAGAAGTCCTTCACTAAGGGCTTATCAGGACAGTACACATAGATATTAAAAACCCCAAGAATAAGGACGCTGTCATAATTAGTCATAACCCTTGCCAGAAAATCAGAAACATCTTTAATAAAATCCTTATTGTATCTAGAAGGCCTATAAACGACAGCACACCACATGGGGTTTGATCAACCAATCTCAAATGAGGTTCATTCAAAACTGGGAAAAAAGATGGGACATAAGACCGCTTGCACTTAAAATTCTCTTTGTAAACAATCACCATTCACCAGGAGAGACGTGATCTTTTGAGTGCAGCGAAAAAAATAAATCAGTAAACAGCAAAAGCAGAGACAGATGGCTAGTCATGCACACCGGCACCATCTTGAATGCTCTTGAATGTGTGCTACGCAAAGATCTGTGTAACTCAAGACTCAACTTTTTCTTGATTTGTGAATCATGGCTTTGAAACAGTTAGCTTGCTTAATGAGTCACATTAGATTCACATCACTCACTCACTCACACATTTTCTACCGCTTATCCGAACTACCTCAGGTCACAGGGAGCCTGTGCCTATCAGGCGTCATCGGGCATCAAGGCAGGATACACCCTGGACGGAGTGCCAACCCATCACAGGGCACACACACACACTCTCATTCACTCACGCAATCACACACTACGGACAATTTTCCAGAGATGCCAATCAACCTACCATGCATGTCTTTGGACCGGGGGAGGAAATCGGAGTACCCGGAGGAAACCCCCAAGGCACGGGGAGAACATGCAAACTCCACACACACAAGGCGGAGGCGGGAATCGAACCCCCAACCCTGGAGGTGTGAGGAGAACGTGCCACTAAGCCACCGTGACCCCCTCACATTCGATTATGTAAATTAAAAGAAAGTTAATATTTTATTAATAGAAAATATTTTTTTGGCAGCCCTGTTTTTCTCCCACTCTGTTTAAGGGAACAGTGGAAGGGCACTACATTCGTGAAAATATAGTAAACCGGTGTCATAGGTTACTGTCATCTGTGTGGAAGTGTGTTCATGTGTGTTTACTAAGTGTGTGTCTTAACAAAATGTGACAGTCATTTGGCATCCTCATAAATACTGTATACCTGTGTGTATTTGTGTTTGTGTGTGTGTGTGTGTGTGAGAGAGAGAGAGAGAGATTCTGAGTGTGTATCAGATTCTGTGTGTGTGTGTCTGCGAGTGTTTTTGTGTCTTTGTATGTGTGTGTGTTTGTATGTGTGTATATATGAGTGAGTGTGTTTGTATGTGTGTGTGTGTGAGAGAGAGAGAGAGATTCTGAGTGTGTATCAGATTCTGTGTGTGTGTCTTAGAGTGTGTGTGTTTGTGTCTTTGTATGTGTGTGTTTGTATGGGGGTGTATATATGAGTGAGTGTGTGTTTGTATGTATGTGTGTGAAAATGCCCAGGATTTTTGAGTCTGAGGAAGACAATATCCTACGTGAAGACTTATATAGCTGAAACTGTTCCTGTTATGTGGCTAATTGAGATAACGGTTAATTAAACAGGCAGAAAAAGAAACTTCTATTGTATTTCATTGAAGGAGACCATCCAGCTTTGTAATGAGGTATTGGCATGAAAAGATGAAGCTCAACTAGCAAAAGGTCCATCAGGTCACCAAAAACATGGAACTCTAAGGCATTCTAGACAAGTACTCAGATGTGTTTGATGAAGTACATCATGGTAAAACTGACAGTAAAATCAGGAAGTACACCAAAGTGCTTGAAACCTAGACTAGTAGCATATGCCATAAAACCCAAGGCTTTTGGGTTGAACTAGAGCGATTGAAAGTGAAAGTGACGAAGTGAGAAGTGAGAAGTATGGTGACTCTGCGTTTAACCCATCCAAAGTGCACACACAGCAGTGAACACACACACCGTGAACACACACCCGGAGCAGTGGGCAGCTATTTATGCTGCGGCGCCCAGGGAGCAGTTGTAGGGGTTCGGTGCCTTGCTCAAGGGCACCTCAGTCGTAGCCGGCCCGAGACTCGAACCCACAACCTTAGGGTTAGGAGTCAAACTCTCTATCCATTAGGCCACGACTTCGATTGGTAAAGTCTGGAGAACTGAGAGTGAGTGGGTCACACCAATTATGTCTGTTATAAAAAAAGACAATTTTGTGGAGATTTTAATGTGACCATAAATCCAGACCTGACAACCCAACAATATCCCTTATTATTCTCATTGAAGATCCTTTTTTTGGGTCTGAAGTCAAACGTTCAGTAAAATAGACCTTTTTGAGGCATATTTTCATTTGCACATTGACCCAAGCTCTCAGGATCTCTTGACCATTGTGACCCATAAGGGAATGTACTAGTATCAGAGACTACCCTTTGGGATTACCTCAGCCCAGCATTGTTCAAGTGAGTCTTGGAATCGTGTTGTGCATGTGTATGAAAAACTAAGAAATACTCCTCAACCAGCTCCCCTACACCTATGACAATGACCTGAGGAGACTTGGGTAAGAGTTCACATCCATTTTACTGGACCGTTGGAAGACCACATGTTTTTAGTTTTTCTCGACACCTACAGCAAATGGCCCGAGGTTGAGAGAATGAAAAGCATTTCACATGAGAAAAGGATAGATGTTCTTCTTTCAATCTTCAGTCATTTTGGTCTGCCTCAGCAGCTTGTCAGCTACAATGGACCTCGGTTGATCTCTGAAGAGATTGAGGCTTTCATGATGGATAACAGAATACACCATATTTGATCAGCACCATACCTTCTGGTCCCTAATGGTCTCGCTGAGTGATTTTGTACAATGAAGCTCTCAATTCAACACGAGAAAAAGGTTCTCTAAAACAATATTTTAACCATTTTTTTCCTCTTTTTTGCATTTTTTTATTTGGATTTCTTTGTGTTTGCGCATTTTTTGTGTTTAGCATTTTATTACTGAGAATGAACAAATGGATGGATAAATAAATGAATGGAAATGTAAATCTTTTTCTCTGTAGGCTGGAGTAGGCTTTAGCTCTGAAAAAACCTTCATATCTCTTGAGAGAATTGAATGTGGTAGATAATCACCATGGATTCTCAGGAAAGAAGCTGCTCAATGATCTAGTGAAGGATCCACACTGTAAATTGAAGATGCTAATCTCAGACACATGCATACACACACATGCACTACTCAACTCTATCATTCACACACACAGATTTACTGTGTGCATGATTTAATGTCTTGTTTTCTCTCTTTCAGGATCCAAACCAACATGTTCAACAGAAGACTTCCATATACATACAGTATATACGGAAGGAATATAGAGCATATTATCTGAAGTTGTATAGTTTCTCCCAAAGATCACAAGACCACAAGATCAGGTATATCCTATTTTGACCAAAAGAACCACACAATGAGAGAGAATGGTGACATGTTGTCCACTCTTATATGCAGTTCTCTCTCTCTCTCTCTCTCTCTCTCTCTCTGTGTGTGTGTGTGTGTATACGTGTGTGTTTTCTCTATGATGTTTTTATTTCTTATCTTTCTCCTCATCATTAATCTCTTTTAATCCCAAGACTTGTTTCTTGAGCCATTTGTTTAATGATTTAAGTTTATTTGCACTTTATAAATCACATTTAATTAAAGTTCCTTTTTTTGTTTTCCAATTTAGTTAATAATTCAGAATAGAATTTATACATTTTAAATTTAAATTTCTAATGAGAGAGTCAGAAGTAATGTTGGTGAGGAAAAACTCCCTGAAAAGAAAAGCTCATCCTCATCTGGGAGACACCGGATTATAAAACATTATAAACACTAAGAGTGGGATTATAAATCATTATGAACACCAGAGACTTGGATTATAAATCATTATAAACACTGAGAGTGGAATTATAAATCATTATAAACACAGAGAGTGGGATTATAAATCATTATAAACACAGAGAGTGGGATTATAAAACATTATAAACACTGAAAGTGGGATTATGAATCATTATAAACACAGAGTGGGATTATAAATCATTATAAACACTGAGAGTGGGATTATAAATAATTATAAACACTGAGAGTGGGATTATAAATCATTATAAACACTGAAAGTGGGATTATGAATCATTATAAACACAGAGTGGGATTATAAATCATTATAAACACTGAGAGTGGTATTATAAAACATTATAAACACTGAAAGTGGGATTATGAATCATTATAAACACTGAGAGTGGGATTATAAATCATTATAAACACTGAGAGTGGGATTATAAATCATTATAAACACTGAGAGTGGGATTATAAATCATTATAAACAGAGAGTGGGATTATAAATCACTATAAGCACTGAGAGTGGGATTATAAATCATTTTAAACACAGAGAGTGGGATTATAAAACATTATAAACACTGAGAGTGGGATTATAAAACATTATAAACACTGAAAGTGGGATTATGAATCATTATAAACACAGAGAGTGGGATTATAAATCATTATAAACACTGAGAGTGGGATTATAAATCATTATAAACACTGAGAGTGGGATTATAAATCATTATAAACAGAGAGTGGGATTATAAATCACTATAAGCACTGAGAGTGGGATTATAAATCATTTTAAACACAGAGAGTGGGATTATAAAACATTATAAACACTGAAAGTGGGATTATGAATCATTATAAACACTGAGAGTGGGATTATACAGTAAATCATTATGAACACCAGAGACTGGGATTATAAATCATTATAAACACTGAGAGTGGGATTATAAATCATTATAAACAGAGAGTGGGATTATAAATCACTATAAGCACTGAGAGTGGGATTATAAATCATTTTAAACACAGAGAGTGGGATTATAAATCATTATGAACACCAAAGATTGGGATTATAAACCATTATGAACACCAGAGAGTGGGATTATAAATCATTATAAACACTGAGAGTGGGATTATAAACACTGGGTGGGATTAAAAATCAATATAAACAGCTAGAGAGGGATTGTGAATCATTATGAACACCAAAGAGGGTGGGTTATAAATCATTACTGTATAAACACTGAGAGTGGGATTATAAATCATTATAAACACTGAGTGGGATTAAAAACAATATAAACAGCTAGAGATGGATTATGAATCATTATAAACACAGACAATGGGATTATAAATCATGATGAATGTTAGATGCTGGAAAAGTAAATCTGTCTAATCATTTTTAAACTTTTATTGTAAATATATTTTTCTATTTTCTGGCTGTTCAACAGTCTTTAACATGGATATTATTAATAATTCATTAAGATATGATTTAATGGAGTCAAACTGAGTTTTTATCTCAAGAATAGATTTGCCCAGTAGATGGCAGTTAAACACCACACATGAGTTCAAACTTGTAGACCATCTCAGGAGCCTTCAAGCAGAAGTCACATTACAAACTCCCTTCTAATGACAGACAGATTCATCAGACACTTCAGATAACACATTTATCAGCACAAACGTATTTAACAGCTACAAAAGTTTTCAATTTCTTCATCAGTTGAGTTTTAACACTGAGTTGTAATGTACATGTACGTTAACAGAACATTTCCTAATTCTCTTATTACTGACCGCATCAATGTCTTTGTCTTTGGAAGAAAACCAGATGAATTCTGGCAGGAGATGACCTTTTGTTGTTGTTGCTGTTTAAATAAGGTTACATAATTGTTATGAGAGGGGCACGGTGGCTTAGTGGTTAGCACGTTCGCCTCACACCTCCAGGGTTGGGGGTTCGATTCCCACCGCCACCTTGTGTGTGTGGAGTTTGCATGTTCTCCCCGTGCCTCGGGGGTTTCCTCCGGGTACTCCGGTTTCCTCCCCCGGTCCAAAGACATGCATGGTAGGTTGATTGGCATCTCTGGAAAATTGTCCGTAGTGTGTGATTGCGTGAGTGAATGAGAGTGTGTGTGTGCCCTGCGGTGGGTTGCCACTCCATCCAGGGTGTATCCTGCCTTGATGCCCGAAGACGCCTGAGATAGGCACAGGCTCCCCGTGACCCGAGGTAGTTCGGATAAGCAGTGAAGCTTTGAGATAAAACCTCTGAACCATTCTAGGAGCACTGTGAGATCTCTTATAACAAAGTGTATAAAGAATAACGGAACAAGCAGACACAAAGATTAGGCCAGATGGAGTGATCAGGCAGGAAGGTGTCAGGATGTAAGGACACAGTACTAAAGAGACTTTGGTCACTAGATAAAGACATTCTGGCAAAGACATTTTATTTGTTCATCATCTCTGTCTCTGGGAGTTTCTCTGAAGTTGAGTCCAACGTATCCTGTTGAGCAGTGTTTACAGTAGGTGTGAAGACATCACCACCAAGACCAGGGTGGATTCCCATCAAAGGTATCGATGCTACAACACTGAAGAAGTTTGCTAGCTGAAATAGAAGAGCCTGTAAATACCTTCACAACCTCATGACCTCTTCTCAGTTCAATGTCTGTGCAAGGCCACTTTTGAGAGAGAATGTTTTTATTTCTTATCTTTCTCCTCATCATTAATCTCTTTTAATCCCAAGACTTGTTTCTTGAGCCATTTGTTTAATGATTTAAGTTTATTTGCACTTTATAAATCACATTTAATTAAAGTTCCTTTTTTTGTTTTCCAATTTAGTTAATAATTCAGAATAGAATTTATACATTTTAAATTTAAATTTCTAATGAGAGAGTCAGAAGTAATGTTGGTGAGGAAAAACTCCCTGAAAAGAAAAGCTCATCCTCATCTGGGAGACACCGGATTATAAAACATTATAAACACTAAGAGTGGGATTATAAATCATTATGAACACCAGAGACTTGGATTATAAATCATTATAAACACTGAGAGTGGAATTATAAATCATTATAAACACAGAGAGTGGGATTATAAATCATTATAAACACAGAGAGTGGGATTATAAAACATTATAAACACTGAAAGTGGGATTATGAATCATTATAAACACAGAGTGGGATTATAAATCATTATAAACACTGAGAGTGGGATTATAAATAATTATAAACACTGAGAGTGGGATTATAAATCATTATAAACACTGAAAGTGGGATTATGAATCATTATAAACACAGAGTGGGATTATAAATCATTATAAACACTGAGAGTGGTATTATAAAACATTATAAACACTGAAAGTGGGATTATGAATCATTATAAACACTGAGAGTGGGATTATAAATCATTATAAACACTGAGAGTGGGATTATAAATCATTATAAACACTGAGAGTGGGATTATAAATCATTATAAACAGAGAGTGGGATTATAAATCACTATAAGCACTGAGAGTGGGATTATAAATCATTTTAAACACAGAGAGTGGGATTATAAAACATTATAAACACTGAGAGTGGGATTATAAAACATTATAAACACTGAAAGTGGGATTATGAATCATTATAAACACAGAGAGTGGGATTATAAATCATTATAAACACTGAGAGTGGGATTATAAATCATTATAAACACTGAGAGTGGGATTATAAATCATTATAAACAGAGAGTGGGATTATAAATCACTATAAGCACTGAGAGTGGGATTATAAATCATTTTAAACACAGAGAGTGGGATTATAAAACATTATAAACACTGAAAGTGGGATTATGAATCATTATAAACACTGAGAGTGGGATTATACAGTAAATCATTATGAACACCAGAGACTGGGATTATAAATCATTATAAACACTGAGAGTGGGATTATAAATCATTATAAACAGAGAGTGGGATTATAAATCACTATAAGCACTGAGAGTGGGATTATAAATCATTTTAAACACAGAGAGTGGGATTATAAATCATTATGAACACCAAAGATTGGGATTATAAACCATTATGAACACCAGAGAGTGGGATTATAAATCATTATAAACACTGAGAGTGGGATTATAAACACTGGGTGGGATTAAAAATCAATATAAACAGCTAGAGAGGGATTGTGAATCATTATGAACACCAAAGAGGGTGGGTTATAAATCATTACTGTATAAACACTGAGAGTGGGATTATAAATCATTATAAACACTGAGTGGGATTAAAAACAATATAAACAGCTAGAGATGGATTATGAATCATTATAAACACAGACAATGGGATTATAAATCATGATGAATGTTAGATGCTGGAAAAGTAAATCTGTCTAATCATTTTTAAACTTTTATTGTAAATATATTTTTCTATTTTCTGGCTGTTCAACAGTCTTTAACATGGATATTATTAATAATTCATTAAGATATGATTTAATGGAGTCAAACTGAGTTTTTATCTCAAGAATAGATTTGCCCAGTAGATGGCAGTTAAACACCACACATGAGTTCAAACTTGTAGACCATCTCAGGAGCCTTCAAGCAGAAGTCACATTACAAACTCCCTTCTAATGACAGACAGATTCATCAGACACTTCAGATAACACATTTATCAGCACAAACGTATTTAACAGCTACAAAAGTTTTCAATTTCTTCATCAGTTGAGTTTTAACACTGAGTTGTAATGTACATGTACGTTAACAGAACATTTCCTAATTCTCTTATTACTGACCGCATCAATGTCTTTGTCTTTGGAAGAAAACCAGATGAATTCTGGCAGGAGATGACCTTTTGTTGTTGTTGCTGTTTAAATAAGGTTACATAATTGTTATGAGAGGGGCACGGTGGCTTAGTGGTTAGCACGTTCGCCTCACACCTCCAGGGTTGGGGGTTCGATTCCCACCGCCACCTTGTGTGTGTGGAGTTTGCATGTTCTCCCCGTGCCTCGGGGGTTTCCTCCGGGTACTCCGGTTTCCTCCCCCGGTCCAAAGACATGCATGGTAGGTTGATTGGCATCTCTGGAAAATTGTCCGTAGTGTGTGATTGCGTGAGTGAATGAGAGTGTGTGTGTGCCCTGCGGTGGGTTGCCACTCCATCCAGGGTGTATCCTGCCTTGATGCCCGAAGACGCCTGAGATAGGCACAGGCTCCCCGTGACCCGAGGTAGTTCGGATAAGCAGTGAAGCTTTGAGATAAAACCTCTGAACCATTCTAGGAGCACTGTGAGATCTCTTATAACAAAGTGTATAAAGAATAACGGAACAAGCAGACACAAAGATTAGGCCAGATGGAGTGATCAGGCAGGAAGGTGTCAGGATGTAAGGACACAGTACTAAAGAGACTTTGGTCACTAGATAAAGACATTCTGGCAAAGACATTTTATTTGTTCATCATCTCTGTCTCTGGGAGTTTCTCTGAAGTTGAGTCCAACGTATCCTGTTGAGCAGTGTTTACAGTAGGTGTGAAGACATCACCACCAAGACCAGGGTGGATTCCCATCAAAGGTATCGATGCTACAACACTGAAGAAGTTTGCTAGCTGAAATAGAAGAGCCTGTAAATACCTTCACAACCTCATGACCTCTTCTCAGTTCAATGTCTGTGCAAGGCCACTTTTGAGAAAGGTCATATGAGATGAAGCACGGTGGTGGTAGCATCACACTCTGGGAATGTGTTTCAGTAGGAGGAACTACAAAGATGATTACTGTTACAGGCGACAGGGATGGAGCCACGTTGAAATAATTTTTTGGCTGACTGGAGCAGTTTCATTGACATCTGCAAAAGAAATGACGCAGCAGGACAATGAGCCACAGCACAGGGTAAAAAAACACACTTTTTTCCAAGCTCAGACTTTAAATCCTCTTGAAAGTCTGTGGCATTCAGTTGCTGAAAAGCTCAAAGATGAAATCAAATCGGAATCTGTACCTGAGCAAAATGAATCCTGGAGAATCAGGAGTGAAGCTGATCTCGGATCTACTGAAGGATCCACACTGTACAGTGGAGACTCTGCTGTGAGTCACTAGCTTATTATGTCTGTAAACACACACACGCGTACACACACATGTGAACAGCAGATGGAGCTGTAGTTTAATGTTTCAACATCTGACACATTACACACCAGATCCATGTCTCTCTCTCTCACACACACACACACACACACACACACACACACACACACACACACTGGCCAGAAGAGGTCCTGAACATCCTCATTACATTAGACCCGAGCTTCATCACCATGACAAAGAAGTGTCCACTTTCTGCCCTGATTAAATCACATCTTATCATAATTCACACCACACTGTGTGTTAGTGTGTGTGTGTGTGTGTGTGTGTGTGTGTGTGATTATAACAGTGTTTTGTGCTGAGAGTAGCAGCCGTTACACGCCGCATGATGGAGATGAATGCGGTTCAAACACACACACACACACACACACACACACACACACACACACACACACACACACACACACACACGCACAGTCCTGTTACACATCATGGCACAAACTGTTAGAATCCAATTTCTGCTAATTGCAGACTGATTATGTATGTTGAGGACTGTGAAAATGTAAAAGTTATTCTGTGTGTGTGTGTGTGTGTCCACGAATGTGTGCATGTGTAGGATTTATGTGTGTGCGAGAGAGAGAGAGAGAGAGAGAGAGAGAGAGAGAGAGAGAGAGAGAGACTCATGTGTACAGTTGTTTTCAGAGTCAATTTCCCTCAAAGTAATTAAAAATTGTGAACAAACAAAAAAAGTCTTAGATTTACTCCAGACTTTTATTACATGACCTGTTCATCTGTCTGTCACTGTTCCTGCTCTTCCTGCTGTGATTTATCTAAACCCCATGTTGAACAAGCTTTCTCCATCAAACCCATCACCCTTCTGCTAAGACACGCTCATCATGTCCTAAACCCAGCACACGTTTCTGTCTTTTTAACAAATGTCCCAGTGCTAACATCTGTGATTCTCCTCTGTTCTTCACTCACTTTCTCTTCCCCTTCTCCTCCATCTCTCCATCATGTCTGAGGCTCAGCCCGGACTTGAAGCGTTCGTCTCGATGCATCACAGAGCGTTTAATGACCAAACTCTGTTTCACGACCTTTAAAAATGGCTGCAGGGTTGGAGTCATATTTCATGGTGAACCTTTAGCAGTTTAGCAGCTCCATGTTCAGCTCAAGGCCTCTGATTGATGTCCTGCTCACGGATTAACCCTCCATGGAACACTGACACAGGGCCAAACTTTATTTATACTCACTTCAACCCAAACAGTCTCTGCTCAGGCTCAGGGACACTGCTACAGTAACATCCACCTGTTTGTCTGTCTGTCTGTTTATCTCTTTGTTTATATGTTTATCTGGCTGTCTATTCAACTTCCAGCTGTCTGTCTGTCTCTCTGTGCGATTAAATATCTGTCTGTCTGTCTGTCTGTCTGTTTATGTATCATTCTGTCTGTCCGTCTGTTTATCTCTCTATATATGTTTATCTGCCTGTCTGTTTAACTGCCAGTGTTCTGTTTGTCTGTCTGATTTCTTGTCTGTCTGTATTTGCCTGTTGATCGGTCTGTATCTCTATATGTCTGTCTTCCTTTCAATCAGTGCACCAGTCTGCTGGTCTGTCTGTAGTTATGATTATTTGTCTGTCCATCTGTCTGTCTGCCTGTTTATCTATCTGTATATAAGCCTAATAGTCTGTCCATGTGTCTATCTGTCTGTCCGTCTGTTTAACTCATATATTAACAGTTATATATGTGTGGCATTTGGCCAGCACCCTTATCCGTATGACTACCTCTGTCTGTCTGTCGGTTTATTATTAGTAAGTATATTAACTAGTAAGTATATTAGTGAACTTTAGAACAGGTTCTCCTGGGTGAGAAGGAATAAATGACATACAGCTTCTTTAGAGGAATGACACAAAAGACACAGACAACATTAATGGCTGAAGTTATTTAAATGAACTGAATTTCACATCCAGCTGATGACTCTGACCTGAACAGAGCATAAAAAGTTAAAATCGGATCGACTGAGAGAAAAGTTGCGAAATTCTGCAGTGGTTTTGAAAAGAAAGTGAGATGATGGAGCGCAGCGGGTCGACGGAGCCGTAATCGAGATGATCTCGGACGAGCTCATTAATCTAGAGTGACATCGGTGTGAAGCAGGGATTGTTAGGAGAGTGCAGAATGAATGAGGAGATTACTGTAGATAGGCGTGATGTACGGTTTGTTAATGATATTTCACGGCTCACTGTTTTTATTAAAGTGTACACGGCTTTCATCGAAGCGGGAATCTTCTTATTTTAATAATTGACCCAATTCAGGACATGATCGATGTTCAGCTAATTTATCTCCTGATGGATGAAGACATTTATTGTTTTCGGCAGAAATACTTCAGGCCTTTTGTTCCATGTTCGTGGAGAAACTTTTTTTTAGGAAGGATGTTTTTGAGTCATTTAAGCTGTGCGTGTGTGTGTGTGTGTGAGCATGCGATACGGAGGGGTGCTGTCGCTAATTAACGAGGGCTTCAGGCCAAACTCCTGAGGAGAAGCGGCACGTCTGTGTGTGAGTTCGCTTAATTGAGAGCCAGCGTCAGCTGTTCATGAGCTACAGGGCCTCCTTAACTCTGCTCCATTAAAACTCTGCCCTTGTTCACTCTCGCCCTGGTTTCTCCTGCTTAGTTCAGAGAAAAATTTGAAGAATCACCACAGACGAACAAAACAGAGCAAAGTTAAAAGAATGACGCAGATAGAAGATCTTTATGTAAAAAAAAACAAACAAAAAAAACTTTATATTTAGATTGCTGCTGAGTTCTGGACTCTGATTGGTCAGAATTTAATTCATTCTCCAGAACAGAGGCTCTGACGCAGGATTATATTAATGCTTAAGTTCTTAATCGTATCGCTTAGTCACGCGGTGCAGATGCTCCACATCAACAGCTTAACAAGAAGATGTACTGTATAGAGATGTTTATGTAATGTGTATGAAAGGAGTCTCCATAAAAAAAGAAAAAAGAGAGACACCTGAGCGAAAGACTGTTTATAGCTGCTATAACGTACAGTAACTGAGAACAGGACTGCAAATTACACTAAATGTAACTATAAAAGAATAAAACGTATGATGGATTTTATAAATCAGGAATCACTGGTATTGTGGTTTAAGAAAAATAAAATACATGGGAATCTGTTGTTAGAGAAAATAATTAACTCCTGTGTGTGCTACAAAAAGTAATTCTGCTTCATTACACCTACTTAATGTTAAACTAACAAGTGACACAGAGGAAAAAGGAGGTGTGGTCATGTAGAAATTCATAAGTTCAAAAATGTCTATTAAAATCTGCAAAAAAAGTCAAAAAGAACCTGCAGCAGAGAAGGTTGCTCGAGAACTCTTAGGCCACGTTCACACTGCAGGTAAAAGTGGCCAAATCTGTTTTTTTTTTTGGGTCAAGTGACCAGGTCAGACTTCTTCAGGAGTAGTGTGAACACTCAAATCTAGCCCAGATCTGATTTTTTCAAATCAGATTCAGACCACTTCCATATGTGGTCCTGAATCGGACCCAAATCTGATTGTTTCCAATGTGGCCGCAGTGTGAACAACCAAGGCGGATTTGATGCGACTTTTACGTCAATCTACATCGACATTCGTCACAATTATGCGCCGGTGAGTACACACACAAATGTGACTACGCCTACAGAATGGATCAAATAAGCAAAAGTTGCCCTCGACATCCGAAAATTTTCAAAACACTGCGTCTCTGTGCTGCCATTACACAAACATTTAGAAAGAAAAGCGACAATGCTTACTTCCTCCATAACCTCGCCAACTTTAGCGCAACGGCGTGCTGCGTGTGACGTCATTGTTATTGTTCGTTTGCGCATGGGGGTCAGTTCGAAACAGCAAACGGTTCACACTGGTATCTGATATAGGCCACATTTTAAAAGGTAATGTGAACAGCCAAAAAAATCAGATCTGAGCAAAATATCCGAATTGAGCATTAAGACTTGCAGTGTGAACGTGGCCTTAGAGAAAGCAAAGAAACTACACCGCTCAAAAAATGAGGAAATCTAGAAGCCCAATGGGGTTTTGTGCTTCTTGTTCTGCTCGGCTTTCTTGGGGAAACGTTCCATCTGGAAACCTACAACAAAACATTCTCTTCTGTGTAGAACCTCTCCAGAAACCACTAAAGCATCTAGAGCTCCAAAAGTTTCTTTGACTTGTCTACTTGGATTAAGACAGAACAGATAGTTTAATAAAGCTTCTAAAGATCTGTAGGTGGAAATGGGAAATACATGGGGTTATGAGTTAGTAAGGTGTGTAGTTGAGGGAATGATTTTGTATGAAAATATATAGATAGATTTTAGAGGCAGGAATGGGGTGAATTTAGGGGTGGGGTTAGAGTTCATGTAGGGGTGGAGTTAGAGTTCATGTAGGGGTGGAGTTAGAGTTCATGTAGGGGTGGAGTTAGAGTTCATGTAGGGGTGGAGTTAGAGTTCATGTTGGGGTGGAGTTAGAGTTTATGTTGGGGTGGAGTTAGTGGAGTTAGTGGTGGGGTTAGAGTTCATGTTGGGGTGGGGTTAGAGTTTATGTTGGGGTGGGGTTAGAGTTCATATTGGGGTGGAGTTAGTGGAGTTAGTGGTGGGGTTAGAGTTCATGTTGGGGTGGGGTTAGGGTTAGTAGAGTTAGAGGTGGGGTTAGATTTATGAATTTTTGATTTCAAAAAATCTCTTATTTGAGTTTAAATTGCAACAGGCTCTCCCTAGGAGCTCCCCCCCTCCCTATTCTGAGCCGTGATGTCCCTTTAGGGCTTAGGATTAGGATTGGGGATGGGGTTAAGTTAAGGTTAGGGATGGGGTTGGGATTCAGGTTAGGATTAGGATTGGGGATGGGGTTAAGTTAAGGTTAGGGAAGGGGTTGGGATTCCGGTTATGGTTAGGATTGGGATTGGGGATGGGGTTGGGTTAAGGTTAGGGACGGGGTTGGGATTCAGGTTATGTTAGGGATTAGGGCCAGGGATGGGGTTGGGTTTGGAAGCTATGTGGGTGTGTAATGGTTATGATGTAAGTGCTTATAGGAAGGGGCGCCTTTCACAAGGAAGTCAAGACTGGTCATGCCTGTAGCCATAAGTGCTGTCCATTTTGAAGTGCTATTTTAAAAAAAAAGTGCTTTCAAATCATTTCAAAAATCAAATGCTATCAATCTTTAAACCAAAATCACTCCAATTCTACCTCAATCCAATGTGTAAAAGCTTATTTTTGTAGGGATGGCCAGTCCTGACTTCAGTCGCAAAAAACGCCTCAGGCTGTTGTTTAGTGATGTGGTATTTCACCTGTTTAAGGGACCCCAGAACCCCCCGGGGACAGCACTTACTAACAGTTGGTTTGAGAAGTGGCCAAGTTACCTAGTTCATTGAGTCCCAGGGGAATCCACGTATTGAGTCTTCGGATCCACTGGCGCTCTTTCCTTTTCCTTTGTTGGTCAGACCAGACCAAGTTAGCTTCCAAACCTGTAATTCTTATGTTCTGTGTGCCATGTTCTGTGAAGTGTTTTATAATTTCCCTATTGTATTTGTGTTTTGTAATGGTGTATATGTGTTGTTTAAGTCTTTCTATAATTGTGTTTTTTGTTTCACCGATATACTTTTTATTACATTGAGAGCATGTGATGCAGTATACTACGTTCTTACTGTTTATGTTAAGTTGTGGGTGAATGGGTATACCTCCTATGTGTTTAACAGGTTGATAGAAATGATCCCAAGGAGACGGCCGTCGGAGATTAGTGGCAGTGAACCTGGAACGGACCAAAATGTCTTGTAGGTTTTTGTTTTTACGATATGCCGAAATGACTCTGAATTCCTTGAGTTCTGTTATGTATTGTTGGGCCTTTTGAAAATTGTTTTTGACTTTCCTGTTTAGTATTTGTGTATGTTGGGAATAAGTGGTTATCAATGGGATTACACCCCTGGAGTCCGGCAACCGGGTTAGAGGAGACTTATCTTTTAATTGTTTAATAGTTGCACTTTTGATGTACCTAAGGAATCTTTTGCTGTATCCTCTTGGCTTGAGGGCTTTGAATAATGTCTGGGTGGCCATATGAAAATCCTGTTCATCTGTGCATATGCGGTGAAAACGTATCAGTTGTGATTTGATTAAACCTTTAAAAGTGTGTTTTGGATGGAAACTGGACTTATGCAGCAAACTATGTGTATCTATTTTTTTGAAAAATACCTTTGTTTTGAGCGATTGTGATGACGGTTCACTCAAAAATAATGTAGTGTCAAGAAATTCAATGGAAAGTGGATCGGTTTTGTATTTTACTGTAATATTTGGATGATGTGTATTGGCTATTTTAATAAACTGTTCAAACTCCTCTCCCCTGTGTTCCCAAACTCCAAAGATGTCATCCAGATACCTGTAGTAAATGTGAGGTTTGTACTTACATTTCTCTAGCATTGATGTTTCCCATTCTGCCATGTAGATGTTGGCATATGCTGGTGCAAATTTTTTACCCATGGCTGTCCCTTGAATTTGTAAAAAAATGTGATCATTGAATTCAAAGTCATTTTGGGTTAGATTTATTTCCAAAAGGGTTAGAGTTCATGTTGGGGTGGGGTTAGAGTTAGTGGAGTTAGAGTTTATGTTGGGGTGAAGGTGGAGTTAGTGGTGGAGTTAGAGTTCATGTTGGGGTGGAGTTAGAGTTAGTGGTGGAGGTATGAATTTCTCCTCAGACTCATAAGAAATAAAGTATCTATCATCCAGATAAATCAGCACACATTAAATGACACATTAATATCTATAGACTCCTTTAATTATGTCTATTTTCATGATTATGCCTATAAAAGGTATTTCTGAACTCTGGTTCCTCTCTAGATCTGATGTGGACTGTGTTATGACGTTAAGATACATCTTTTGTTGCATTAATCAGATTGCGTTCTTCGATATTAAAAGCCTTTATTCTCCTTTGTGAAGTAGAATTGTGAAGAAATTAGATTTTGATTTGAACAAGCTATTTAAAGCAAAGGCTCTCAGGAGCCACGTCTCAGCTTTAATAACATCTAATAAAGCTCCCTCGGGTCGGCCTTTTCATTTAGCACACATCACTTCCTGAGAGTCACACTGACATGAGAGAGAGAGAGAGGGGAAGAGAGAGAGGAAGGGGGGGTTGCGAGAGAAACCTGCTTTCTCATAAATGTGCCACAGTTTATTAGTAATTTTCAAACCCCTTCTCCTTGCCCCTTTCTTTGTTGCTGACTCCACCCCCTCACCTGCCCCTCCTTCGTTCTGTTACTGACTCCACCCCCTCACCTGCCCCTCCTTCTTTCTATCACTGACTCCACCCCCTCACCTGCCCCATCCTGCCCCTCCTTCTTTCTGTCACTGACTCCACCCCAACCCATCTTCTTTCTGTTACTGACTCCACCCCTTCACCTGCCCCATCCTGCCCCTCCTTTTTTCTGTCACTGACTCCACCCCCAACTCCTGCCCCCCAAGCATTAATAGAATCACAATACACCCCATGCAGAAGCTTTTTTTTTCTTGTTTTTCATGTCCTCATTGTAAATACATTTATTTATTTATTTATTTATTTATTTATTTATTTATTTATTTATTTATCAGTTTAAACATACGCTTAATATTTCATTGATTAAGTGTGTGTGTGTGTGTGTGTGTGTGTGTGTGTGATAAAACATGACACAATAACTTCACTGTTTCAGGCTGATGAGTAACAGGTCACTAAAACAGACACCTCAGCAGCATCTTGCTCTCACACTCACACTCTCTCCCTTTCTCAGTATCACACTCTCGCTCTCTCATACTCACTCTCTCACACTCTCACTCTCTTATTCACACTCTCACTCTCCCACTATTGCACTGTCACTCTCTCACTCTCGGGAAGACATCATTACTACATCTGTGACTAAAGACAGGACAGGAAAGAGAGTGCTTACAATGCAGCATAGTAACAGCACTGAGCTACTGTATACAATACTGACACTACACTCACAAAACACTCGCACTACATTCACCCAAACAACATTGACACAACACTGACCTTTTCTGTTTTTCCTTTCTGTTTTTGTATTATTTATATATATATATATATATATATATATATATATATATATATATATATATATATATATATATATATTTTATAAAAATATATTTTTTTATTATTATTTTTTTTTTTCTGTCTCAGGTTCATTATACAACATTATTAATAAAATAAATTCTGAAATCTTTACAACAGTCAACAACAGAGTTAAGCGCCCCCCTCCCCATCTCTCTCTCTCTCTCTCTCTCTCTCTCTCTCTCTATCTCTCTCTCTCCCCCCATCAGGTCACTGATATGTACTCAATATTTATTTGTAGTCACATTAATCTCAGGTTCCTGTACGCTGTGAATGAACAGTGGAATTAAAACACGAGTGATATTTCAGAGCCCGGACGTCGTTAGCATTAGCAGCTCTGATGATTTTCTTCCTGTAATGGTCACATGGAGCCATTTATTCTACCCCTAATGGCCGTGCTGTGTTTCGTCTATAGTGCACGCTGATCTAAACTGTCACGGCCAACGTGATTAAGCTCCATGAAATCTTAATACTAATGCAATGTTGCTAGCTAAATGGCTAAGCGTGTTTTCTTTTATTATAAATGGTGTGTTTCTTGCGCTCTCTCTCGCTCTCTCTGCCTCTCTCTCTCTCTCAGTGTTATCGGTGTGTTTTGTCAGCTCCTCGAGTCAGGTGATGCATGAGCCAATATGCACACTCAACATGGCACATCAGTAGGAAAATCGCTCTCCTCCAGAAATAGCCAGCTAAAAAACGGCCGCTAATCCTCGCCTCGTAAACTGGTGCAGAATGCTTGGGGGTTTTCGAGAGATTTGGAAATGTCATGGTGTGTTTTTTCTATTTTTTCCTCCAGACTTCACTCGCGCATCAGTGCCCTTGCTTTAATAGCGTGTGAAATAGCAGCTCTGAGAGTCGGCACTCCTCCGGTGTTAACCTTAAAAACACTTGAAGTCTCAGTGCTGTCATCACGCATGCCACTTTTAATCACCAGGCACATTGTTTTAAAGGGTTTTTAAATTTAAATTCAGATGGAGGACAGGAAAAAATAGCTGGGTGTAGCCTAGAGCAAGAGAGGTACAAGCTTTGGAGATGCTGATACTGTATGCAATGGTGAGATGAATGAACTTTGATTAAATCATAATGCCCTCAAAATTGATCATCATGTCATCATTTAAAAAACCCTGACACACATCAGAGTGCAGTGCGCTGGACATGGATGCTGACGTGGATGTGGACATGGACATGAATGTGGATGCTCACGTGGATGTGGACGTGGACATGAATGTGGATGCTCAAGTGGATGTGGACATGGACATGAATGTGGATGCTGACGTGGATGTGGACATGGACATGAATGTGGATGCTGACGTGGATGTGGACATGGACATGAATGTGGATGCTGACATGGATGTGGACATGGACATGAATGTGGATGCTGACGTGGATGTGGACATGGACATGAATGTGGATGCTGACGTGGTCGTGGCTGGTTACTTCATGTCATGTCTGTTTACATTTATTTATTCCTACTTTGGACTTGGTCTTGACAAACGGGATGCACTTATTCCCAGGGATTTCAGAACAGCGTAACAGATATTGCCTCATCGGGTAGGCGTGGCCTATTTGATAATCTAACCCTAACGATAACCGTAGTTTTTGGTTGTTTATTTGTTTTCAAAAATAGATTAACTGCAAGATAATAAAGCATAATAGATATAAAATATAAAATCTACCTGTATGACTGTTTTGTCCTTCATCATCCATCGTACATAGGTATGCTCTTGTTTTTTTGAAAGTGGGCGTTTTTCCAAGACCTCCAGAAACACACCCACTTTATGTCGCGGTAACAAAACCCCTGGAATTTAGTGAATGCCCTTGACAAACCTCGTTTTGGGGAATTTGCTGTTCTTGGCCCTCAAGGTCCTTCTAAGTGTTGACAAGCTTGTATAGCTTTCTAGATCCACTCCCTGAAACCTTCTTCAGCATCCTTATGCTTCTTCTTGGTTTGGTCTTCGTGGATATGGACCTTGAGGATTTTTCTGTCATGTACATGGTTATGGTCTTTGCTCGCATGTCCTTGTGGTGATTTGAGAGCAGAACATCCTTCCTGCTCTCAAAGAAGAGTCCTGCTTCGTGTCAGAGTTGACTGCCTCATCCTCACTATTTTTTTTTTACCATTTTTAGTAGTGGACTCCGTAGTGGATGGATTCTAGATGCAATAGAAGCATTAAACAGATCAATGATATTTACATCCAAGGATGTGGTCTACTCCTGCTCTGTCTGTCACAGGGTCCTAAAGAGGCCTCCTTGTTCCTGTTTCTTCTGGAGAATTTCCCAATCACTTTTCTCTACAGTTCAATAGTCTTCTTTTCAGTAAGTTTCTCTTAGAATTCATTCATAGAATTTCTTCTGCTACCTTCTCTCCTACATCTCCAAGAACCTGATTAAAAGTGTCTGTTCTCACTTGTTCTCCTTCCAGAATTGTACTTGAGGATGATTCTTTCAACAAGGAGTATTTGATCGCTGGAAGCATCTTCACTTCTGCTAATTTTTACACTTGTTGTTTTCAGGTCCTGCAAGTTCAGAGTTTAGTTTAAGGTTTTTAAGATTAAGGGTTCAGTATTAGGTTTAGGGTTTAGAGTTTTGAGTTCAGAGTTAGGGGTTATGGTCAGGGGTTAAGGTTAAGGTTGGGTTTATGCTTTTATTAGGGTTCAGAGTTCGAGTTTAGGGTTTTATATGGGTTTTGTTAGAGTTTAAGGTTTAGTGTACGGGTTTAGAGTTAGGGGTTTAGCTTAGGATTTAGAGTTTAGAATTAGACATTTAGGTTTAATTTCTAGTTATTACATTTAGGTGTTAATTTTATGCAGCCCAGTAACAAATGATCCACAGCCTGGTGGTTATGGACACCTCTTCTATTAGCATTCTAACTTCTGCCTGTTTTCCTGCTTTTCATAATTTTTTTTTGTTTGATATCTTTCACTTTCATCCTTCTCTTAATCTTCGCTATGTTCCTAGTTCTCCTTGATTCTATTGCTTCTCCTCCTCTTCTTTTGTCTGCAGGTTGACATCAGATGGATGATGTCACCTGTGCATGAATTAGTGTGAGAACCATACAGGGATTTACGTCTTAACGTAATGTGTAAACATGTTGCTTGTTCTAGGTTCGGGTGTGTGTGTTGTTTCAGTTTTCAGTCCCCAAGAAAAAAACACAGTGTGGAACAGTGAACTTCTCTCTTCTTTCTGCTCTACAGACCAGCAGCAGGACACTGAGTGCTGTTCTTAAGGTTAATTAGAAAAATTATCTCATCAGCCTGAGAAGATCGACTCTCCCTCTCTCTCTCTCTCTCTCTCTCTCTCTCTCTCTCTCGCTCTCTCTCTAAGCAGACATGCTGATATCGGGCAAGTCTGTTCTTTAGCCTCTTGTGATTTGTCTCTGTCTGAGTTCATGATGGCTTCAATTCTCTCTCTCTCTTCTGCCAGCTCTCCTTAGTTCTCTCCCTCGCTCTTTATTCTCCTCAGTGAGCGCACTACTCTAGGACAGTAGATTAAATGAGGCAGAACATCCTTCACTCACTCTTTCTTTCTCTGACTCTTTCTTTCCTCCAGCCATATTGAGCCTCACTTCTTTCATTCCAGCTCTCTGTCTCTCTCCATATCTCTTCCTCGAGCGATCACAGACATATTTGCCCCCCCCCCCCTCTCGGCTGTGAGTGGTTGATATAGAGAAGAGCACTTGATTTCTCTGGTGTCTGAAACCCCTGGGCTGCTCTGATCAAACTGAGAGGACGGTTTACATTCTGCTCTTTAGCAGCACAGATACAGAAATCCCATTATTATAGAGGACGATAACGCGGACGTGTACGAATATTTTGTTTGTGCGCTCACCTCTGGAAAAGAATAACAATTCCCCATATCTCACCTCTGCTGACACTCTGCTGTCTGTATAATAAATGCAGTCCTCCAGACTGAGTAAATATCACCGGTTTCATTCTCCTGTTTCCCCGCAACAACCCTGAGACATTTCCCAGAGACGCTCGGACACCCTCCCGTAAGGTCAAGCGTCTCCCACAGCACAGTGTCACGTCTCACCTCCGGAGCTTCACTTAAGACTTAATTCGTGATCAGCTCTGACATTCCGGAGATCTGATTAGATAATGTGATTTTTAAAAGGCTGAAATCATTAGTCAATTAACGATCAGCCAGAACGGGAAAGAAACCAAGTCCAGACATGGGTAAGAATTTAAAACTAAATCACACAAGAAAACCACTGAAATAAATAAATCTAACTTTAACTGTTTTTAGATTAAATGTTCTACATTATCTTCATAAAGGTGTTTCTCATCATCAGTGAACTGAAGCAATGTTATAAAGAAAACTTTTCTCCAGATTGATAAACTTCCAGTTTAACCTCTTGTTGCTAAATGTGGATCTTTTAACTTACTGAATTACAGCCTGCACTTATTTTTCCCACCTTGTGTCTGAATGTTACGTAGTTCTCCTTTTTGAGGAAAAAAAAAGACTACATTTCAAAATCTGTTGTGTTTTTTTATTGTCAGTTATTTAAGTTAAGGGTTAGTTAAGGGGTATTAACCCTAGGGTTAATAAAGGGTTAATAAAGTTGATTATTTGTTTATAGGGATTGTTGAGGTCCAGATTAATTATTTAGTCCCTGATGAACAAAGATATAACAAGGTGATTCCAAAATAAACTAAACATCATAGCAAACAAACCAACATGATCATTTTCACACTGATTCAGAGTCGTTGAGACAGAACAGATAAGTTTTCTTATATTTCTTATATATATCTTACTTATATTTTGAGCATTCATTCATTCATTCATTTTCTACCACTTATCCGAACTACCACGCGTCACGGGGAGCCTGTGCCTATCTCAGGCGTCATCGGGTATCAAGGCAGCATACACCCTGGACGGAGTGCCAACCCATCGCAGGGCACACACACACTCTCATTCACTCACGCAATCACACACTAGGGACAATTTTCCAGAGATGCCAATCAACCTACCATGCATGTCTTTGGACCGGGGGAGGAAACCGGAGTACCTGGAGGAAACCCCCGAGGCACGGGGAGAACATGCAAAGACTGAACGTGCGAGTGTTCACCAATATTATTATGTTTGTTACCAGAGCTAATATTAAATGAGTCTGATAAAATGTGTCAACGTGTCTTTATCCAACAGAGGAACTCGCCGTTTAAGTCCAGAGTCGTTACTATAGAAACCGTATAACTATATAAGGCCTCTGGACGATCTCGACTGCTGTCAGACGTGTCGAGTCGCTTCACTAAGACTAACCTTTATTTTATTTTATCTTTTTTTTTTCAACTGCACAAACAAGCCTCAGGGAAAACAAAAAAGAAAAGTAACGGCACTCGGCTGCATGCCGGATGAAGCCGAGACCGAAGCGAGCCGGTAAAATTTGCACATAAAATAACACTAAGTAATAATCAGTGAGTCCCTGAGGGTGAAGTGAAAGACATTTACAAACACATTTAAAGCAGTTTAGTAATAAATTGGGACATTAACTCCATCTGCTGATTCCAGGACAGAAGTGATAGATCATCTTTATCTGTTACTGTATCTACAGCATTCCTCGTTTATTAATTCTGAGCCTAGAAGATATTATAAAAGAAGATGATCGCTGTCTTCTAATAGGACAGAGAAATCTAAGAAACAGGAAACTCTGTCTGTTCTTAGCTTCTACACAGTCCTTAATAGTGCACACTCTTACCATAGAAGAACCAGTTTGATTCCACAAAGAACTGTTCAGAACTGTTTTTTACAGGTGCCATAAATGTGCAGTTGTGGTTTAAGTGGTTAAGGCTCTGGGTTGTTGATCAGAAGGTCAGGGTTGGAGCCTCAGTACTGCTGCTGTTGAGCAAAGCCCTTTTTCCTGTCTGTATCATGGCTGACCCTGTGCTCTGACCCCATCTTCCTAAGCTGGGATGTGTAAACCCTCACTGTGGGGCAGTAATATATCCATTCATTTTCTACTGCTTATCCAAACTACCCCGGGTCACGGGGAGCCTCCACACACACAAGGCGGAGGCAGGAATCGAACCCCCAACCCTGGAGGTGTGAGGCAAACGTGCTAACCACTAAGCCACCGTGCCCCCCATAATTTGAGCAAATTTTATAAAATATAAAAAAAAAATTTAATTACAGTTTTTTAGCCAAAAGTGTCGCTAACAAGAAACTAAAGGTCAATCCCTCCAGAATGTGGTGGTTTTATAATCACAGAAAAAAAAATCAAATTGAGTAAACTCTGTGATATTTGTAGGAACATGTATTTTTTTCTAAATGATGCAGATTTTCTGGAGATTTGATCTAAGTTGCACCTTGTGATGTCAGAACATGCGTTCAGCCACATTTAAATTTATAATTCTGGCATTTTGCAGAGTGACTTTATCTCATTTTATACAACTGAGCAATTGAGGGTTAAATGCCTTGCTTGAGGGCCCAGCAGTGTCAGATTGGTGGACCTGGGATTGGAACTCAATTACCTTAACCACCTTACCTTAACCACCTTAACCACTGAGCTACCACTATCTACCTTACTGTTACATGTAGTTTTTGGAAACAACCACAAAAATGCAAAATCCTGGAGTGTCTGATCAAAGCTTGTTCATGGACAAGAGTAAAAATGTTCACAGTTTATTTGTGCTGCTCCGCAGCACAGGACCCATTGCTCCTCGTGAAATGGGCCTCAATTATTCTTTACACTGTGCATACAGTATATAATCATGATTAAAATGAAACCATTGTCAGTCACTGCTGTCGTGGTCAGCGCACCTCCCACACCCACAGAACACCAACAGCGAGAAGCATCTCCAGAATACTAGCTCTCACGGACTACACCTCCCAGAATCCACCACTGACTCTGATTACTCCACCACCTGTTCCTCATCAACCGCTTCCTATAAAGACTGAACTTGAACTTGACACCAGTGTGAAGTCTTGATCTGTTTCGACAATCATTCTGAGCGATTTTCATTTTCTAACAGTGCGGCGGTGTTCCAGTCGTTCATCAACGACGTGTTCCGGGACATGCTAGACCGTTGGGTAATCGTCTACATTGACGACACCCTTATCTACTCTGAAAACATGAAGGAGCACGTTCAGCACAGAACTTCGACGTCGTTCCTGGGCTACGTCATTTCGGCCGAGGGGTGGCCATGGACGACGCAAAGGTACAGGCGGTACTACAATGGCCATGACCACAGACCATCAAAGAACTGCAACGCTTCCTGGGGTTCGCGAACTTTTACCGGAGCTTCATTCACGGATTCAGCACTATTGCTGCACTGCTCACGTCCATGACCAAGAAAGCCCCAGCCCGTCTCTCCTGGTCACCGGAGGCGCTTACGGCATTCCAACACCTGAAGGAGAGCTTCACCTCGGCTCCCATCCTTCACCACCCCGATCCGAACCGACCATTTGTAGTGGAGGTGGACGCCTCCAACACCGGAGTCGGAGCCGTCCTGTCTCAGCGCTAGAGGCCAGCCAACAAGATGTTCCCGTGCGCGTACTTCTCCCGCAAGTTATCTCCCACGGAGCGCAATTATGACGTGGGAGACTGTGAGCTGTTAGCCATGAAAGCAGCATTTGAGGAGTGGAGGCACTGGCTGGAGGGCGCGCTGCACCTGTTCACAGTCTTGACCGACCACCAAAACCTGGAGTAACTCCGTGCGGCCAAACACATGAACCCCCCGCAGGCGAGATGGGCGATGTTCTTCACACACTTTCAGGTCTTCCTACCGTCCAGGAAGCAAGAATGCTAAAGCTGATGCTCTGTCAGGACACACCGCCTGAACCCATCATCCCTGAGACCCATATCCTCGCTCTGATCCAGTGGGACGTCCTGACAGAGATGCCCGAGAACCTGCGCACCACTCTCCTAGAGCTCCTACATTCCAGCCCTAGCTCCAGCCACCCCAGCATCACAGGGACAATCCACCTGGCCCAAAACCAGTTCTGGTGGCCGTCGTTGTCCACGGATGTGCGGGATTTTGTGCGGAGCTGCGGGGTCTGCAACACTTCGAAGGTCCCTCACCAACTTTCTGCGGGACTGCTGCAGTCTCTACCGATTCCACAACGGCCCTGGTCTCACATCGCTCTGGATTTCATCACCGACCTGCCCCAGTCAAATAATTACACGGTCATTCTCATCATCACCGACCGATTCTCGAAAGCCTGCCGCCTGGACCCAAGCTTCCTACCGCCTTTGAGACAGCAGAGACGCTGTGCGATTCTGTCTTCCGTTACTACGGACTGCCCGAAGACATTGTTTCGGACCGAGGTCCCCAGTTCACTTCTCGAGTCTGATCCGCTTTCTTCGAACGACTGAACGTCAACGTCAGCCTCACCTCGGGGTATCACCCACAGGCGAACGGACAAATGGAGCGATTAAACCAGGAGATCATCCGCTTCCTCCGTTCATACTGCCAAAACAATCAGACGGAGAGGAGCAAATATCTGATGTGGGTGGAGTATGCGCAAAACTCCCTCATCAAATCCGCCACCGCCCTGACGCCCTTTCAGTGCGTCCTGGGCTTCCAGCTTCCCCTCTTCCCATGGTCCGACAGACACCACAGGGCGCACCCGGAATATCAACCCGGTCAGTGGGTCTGGCTCTCGGCCCGTGACATCCGCCTCCGCCTGCCCTTTCGTAAACTGAGCCCCAGGTACATAGGGCCATTCCAAATCATCAGACAGATCAACCCGGTCTCTTACTGCCTCGCACTGCCCCCAACCTACCGCATCTCGCCAACCTTTCACGTCTCGCTGCTTAAACCTGCTGTTGGGCCTAGAGAGAACCAAGATCGCCCCACTGACCCGCCGGATCCGCCTCCAATGCTGATTGACGGGGAGGAGGCGTAACAAGTCCGCGGCCTGCTGGACTCCAGACGCCGAGGTCACCTGGAGTACTTAGTTGACTGGGAGGGCTACGGCCCGGAGGAACACTCATGGGCGAAGGCGGGGGACATCCTGGACCCCTCACTCACAACCGAATTCCACCAGCGATATCCTGACAAGCCGACTCCCCGTTCTCGAGGACGACCCTGCGTCGGGAGCCGCTCGCGGGGGGGGTCTCTGTCGCGGTCAGCGCACTTCCCACGCCCACCGAACACCAACACCGAGAAGCGTCTCCAGAATACTAGCTCTCACGGACTACACCTCCCAGAATCCACCACTGACTCTGATTACTCCACCACCTGTTCCTCATCAACCGCTTCCTATAAAGACTGAACTTGAACTTGACACCAGTGCGAAGTCTTGATCTGTTTCGACAATCATTCTGAGCAATTTTCTGGTTTTCCCTGTTCTGGTTTCGGTTTCTGCTTCTGTGTTTTCGTTTATGATTGTTTGCTGTCTGCCCTGACCCTCTGCCTGTCTTTCCGATTTCTGCCTGCTCTCTGAGATTGTGTTTATTTGCCCTGACCTTGCCTGTACGACTACGAGTTTGTCTTTATTAAAAAAGCTTGAAATGGATCATCCTTCTTACGACTCCTCGTTACAACTGCCTACATTACAATCCCCAGTTCAGGAGAACCTTACCAAGGTCTGTCTAAGCTTATTCTTATTCTCTCACTCTCTCGTCTCCAGCTCATTCTGACCCTCTAATATTTTACACAAACCTTTCTACTCACAACAACTTCTATTCACTTACAAAGAAGGTCAGAAGTGAAGAGATGACCTCTTCTGGAAATTTTTCCATCACAAGTACACAGCTGAAACATCAGGTGAACAGTTTGTGTCAGTTATCTGATTTCTATATATTCCATTATGATATTCCATTCATTTGGCAAACATTCTCATCCAGCGCGACTTACATTTTTATCTCTTTAATACAACTGAGCAGTTGAGGAATAATAGCTTTGCTCAAGAGCTCAGCATTTGCAGGTTGATGTTCCTGAGATTCGAAATCACAACCTTCTGATCAGAACATTTTAACCACTGAGCTTCCAGTTCACAGATGGTCAGGACAGATCAAAAGTGATCTCAGAAGTGATCCCAGAATTGATCCAGATGAAAGTACACTTGAAAGTCTGCTGCTGATGTTCCTCTGAGCTGAACCAATTATCCTTAATACTGCACCTTTAGACTGAGTAAGGAATAAAGCACTGTGTGTGTGTGTGTGAGGCTGTTTAAAAATAATTCCACTCTATAAATGTTCAGTGTTGAATCAGCACAGAGTGGTGATGATGTACTGTCTAGGTGTTCCCTCGTTCAGTCCTTACCCTTCTTATCACACTCATAAATGGCGTTTATGTGCAGCAGCTGTCCACAGACCCACACTCCATCATTTCAACAGCACTGTCTCCTACACAGAAAACAGAGTGAGAAAACGAGAGGATTTGACCAACTCCAACATCTGAGTCCAAAAACTGCAGATAGATAACCTTCAACCTCCCCACTGAGCAGGTATCAAATGATTATAAATCTAATCTAAAGCTAATGATGGAGTGGGTAAGGGATTAGGGGTAGGGGTTAGGGTTTACAGTTACTGTTAGGGTTTATGGTTTGTATAACTGTTCAACCCTAACCCCTTAACCATATACTGTAGCACTAAACCCTTTAACTGTATAACCCTATTTCTAACCCCATAACAGTATTGCCCTAACCCCTTAACCATATAGCACTAAACCCTTAACTCTCTATTCCTAACACCCTTCACCGTAATGCCCTAACCCCATAACCATTTATCACTAAATCCTTAACTGTATATCCCTAACCCCTTAACCAGGTAACTGTATATCCCTAACCCCTTAACCATGTAACTGTATATCCCTAACCCCTTAAACATTTAACACTATATCCCTAACCCCTTAAACATTTAACACTATATCCCTAACCCCTTAACCAAATAGCCCTAACCATTTAACTGTATATCCCTAACCCCTTAACCATTTAACTCTATATCCCTAACCCCATAACCGCTTAGCTGTAACCATTTAATTGTATATCCCTATCCCCTTAACCATTTAACTGTATATGCCTAACCCCATAACCATTTAACTGTATATCCCTATCCCCTTAACCATTTAACTGTATATCCCTAACCCCATAACCATTTAACTGTATATCCCTATCCCCTTAACCATTTAACTGTATATCCCTATCCCCTTAACCATTTAACTCTATATCCCTAACCCCTTAACTGTATAACCTCATTCCTAACCCAGGTGATCCAATCTTCTCCACAATGGGTCAGTGTGAGGTTTTCAGTTTGGAGGTTTGTAATTACTTTTAAGGTTTAGCATTAAGGATTAAGGTAGAATTTTTTTGTTGTGTGATAGTATCACTATAAAAGAAAGAGAAAAAAATAAAAGCTTTACTTCACAAACATTATAAAAATAAACAAACAAAAAATAAATTGTTAAAATTACTGTATTGGGTTTGTGCTGTTATAGAAAACTCATCAACTCACACATCTGCTTCATCACAGCATGTCATTAGTGATTATTTTATTGTGACTTCTCAACATGGAGATGTGGAGTGTTTTATTCAAACCTTTTTATACTTTTCAAACCTTAGCAAGGAGAAATTCTGCAGAATAAAACCCAGAGTTAGGTAAAATGTTTAATTTCAGACAGAATCTCTCTCGCTCTCTCTCTCTCTCTCTCTCTCTTTGCCCATCGTAAATATCAGCCGGCATGACCCTCAGAATCATGACCTCATCATTAATATGAGGCGACAGCGTGATGGATCTGAGCATTGTTCCGGCGGTGTGTTTCAGTTCTGACGCTGGCCTTGGCTCGTATATCAACCACTACAGAGTGGACACATTTAAGGGCTTCACACTGAAAAAGAACTGAACCAAAAAGCAGTATTTTAGCTGTGATGGTGAGAGTGTTGGGTTAGTGCTGTCCTGGCAGAGTCCGGATCATTTCTTTAATGATACGCCTCCTCAGTCAGCCAGAAAACCTTCTTTATTATTTCTGGAATTATCTTTCATGGTCTTTATGATGAATTTCAGACTTCGGTGGACTTTCAGTTCGGCAGATAACAGTTTGAATCCCTGCTAAATGTGCTCGTTAGCATATGTTTTACATCATAATAAGTGCTTTATTATTAATAATACAGTATTTAACAGCCTGCTCCAGTGTTCCCAGTGCCTTCTATCATCTCTCTCCCCCCTCCCCTCTCAGGTCTTGTCTGTAGTGATTTATCATGTGTTCAGGATCATTACCTTCCTGTTGGAACCAGAGAAACACAGAGAAAGTTAAAAGCAGGCGATTCATCCATATCAATTCCACATACAATTCTTCTTCTTCGTAGATGTTTTTTATTGGAATTCAATAAATTAAAAGGAAAAATGTTTAATGTGCTAGACACTTTAACACTGGACTGTCACTTTAACTTTGGACTTGCACAGCACAGTGTCATTGTATACACCTTATACACACACCATACTGCACATAGACACTTTAAGGACAATAATTAAAACCATACGCATTTATGTATATTTATGTATATGTATATACATTATTTTTCACTTATATTTTCATATATATATATATATATACTTTTTTTTTTTTTTTAAATAGTTTGTACTTTTTTATTTATCTACATCCTTTTGGTTATAGATGCAAAAAGCATTTCACTGCATGTCGTATTCTTTATGTATGTGCATGTGAAGAATAAAATTTGATTTGATTGATTTGATTTGAGAGGTATTTCCATTGACTTGACTATTCATCATATAGCAGTATCTATAACCTCTTAAGTGTATAACCTTATTCCTAACCCCATTACCATATAGCCCTTTCCCCTTAACCGTATAGCCCTAACCCCTTTACCGTATAGCTCTAACCCCTTAACCCTATCCTTAACCCATTCCGTGCAGTCTTCTCTACATTGGGCCAGTGTGGGTGCAGGTTTTTATTCTATTTTAGCAGGAGCCACACCTGATTCCACCTGTTTAATCAGCTGATCTTGGCTTTCTTTAGACTCAGGTATAGCTTCTGCTTGGTTGGAATAAAAAATGCACCCACACCAGCACTTTTCTGAAAACAATGGATGTTCATGCCATAACCCCTTAACTGTATAACCCTGTCCTTAACCCTTTAACTGTATAGCCTTATGCCTTATCCATTAACCATATAGCTCAATAACCCTATATCCCTAACCCCTTAACTATATAGTGATATCCCTATCTCCTTAACCATTTAACCCTAACCCCTTAACCTTATATCCTATCTTTAACCGCTTAACCATTTAACCCTTAACCCCTTAAATGTATAATCTTAACCCCTTAACTCTATCCCAAAGCCCTTAACTGTATAGCTCTAACCCTGATACAGATAAGAGACCTGTACTACACCATAATGTATGCTATATGATCTCAGTTATATTAGAAACACAAGACTCTTTAGATCACACAAAAGGTTAAATCCTCACTGCCTCTAATGGTGGAACAGTTCTTGAGCCTTGTTTGCGTATAATGTGACGCTCCACATTGTCCAGTCAGAGCGTTTCAGTGCTGCTAACTGGTCATTATGAGTTCAGCATGGACGAGAGCTGCTTTTACATGTCGGAAGCTCGTAATTACCGTAATTCCAACATGATGTGAACACAGTATTATTGCCAAATTCCTCTCGTTCACACGTGTTACACCACTTTAAATCCCACATGCACCCGGTACACTCCCACACTGATCACATTCGAGTGAAGAATAAACTAAATAACACTGCTAAAAATCGCTGTGGGAAATCTGCTGCTAGAAAAGAGGAAAGGACAAAAGTTTACGTGAACATTTTCAATGAAATGCAGCATTTATAAAAAAGTTTTCATCAAAAAACTAGGAGACAAAGCTTCTAATAAGGACTGAGGGAGTGAATGACTAAATGACTGAATGACTAATGACCGAGTGGTTAAATGACTGAATGACTAAATCACTGACTGAGTGACCAAATGAGTGTCTAAATAACTGAATGACTAAGTGTCTTTTTACACCTGGTCACTTCATGTGTTTTTTTTGATCCGATAGCTATCTGATTTGTTAATTAGGCCACATAAATGCGTCTTGGCGAATCAGATATCGATCCGATCTTTCTACTCCCGCCCCCAAATGCAAATATATTTTACCTCATTTCCGGGGTAATTGAAATGGAACACACTTTGGTGTATGCGGTTTTCAGAATGCAATCAAAAAGAAGATGAAAAAACTTGTTACAACGGTTATGCTACAAAAAACAGCGTTTACTGTTTGCTGCATTTTCGCTGGTGGCAGCAGCGCATTTTAAGACCCGACGAGACACCTGGGTGAAAGATCACTTGCGAGTGACGTACTTGCATTTGGGAGGAGTATAGCGCTGACGTATGTGGCTTGAACAACCACATTAATTTACACCTGTACAGTTTCATCTGAAATGCGTCCCAGACCACCTCCTGAAGTGGTTTGAACCATTGGATTTATATCCGTCTCGAAAATGTTTCGGAGGGCATTTAGACCTGGTCTTTTTACCATCGGATAGCTATCTGATCACAGAAAACTCATGAAGTGACCAGGTGTAAAAAGCCCCTAAGTTCTGAGTGCTTAACTGAGCGAATGATGAGTTATTGACTGAATGACTAAATGACGGAATGACTGACTGCATTACTGAGTGAGTGACTGAATGACTGAATGAATGACTGACTGACTGACCGACTGACTGATTGACTGACTCACTGAATGACTGATTAATAACTGAATCACCGGCTGACTGAAAGCGTGAGAGACGGAATGGCTGAGTAACTAGATGACTGAGTGACTGTCGTTGGATTTCTGAAACTGAAAACATCAATTTCATTCAGAATATAATGAACTTTATTTGTGCAGTGTGAGTGTAAACGTGTCAGTGTGTCTATCATGCAGTTTGTTTTTAATCAGAGAGCGTAATGTAGTGGAAAAGAGGTTAATTTGATCGGTCTTTACATTTCTATTAACAAATTAATTGAAGGGTTCGCTAAATGCGTGTCGGGACAAAAATAAACAACGGCAACATTCATGAAATGAGGCAATTAATTACTAAAGACAGAAGCTCTCATTTTCACTAATGGGACAATCAAAATGCTAATAGACGCTAGTGCATAAATGTACTCTTTCTCTGCTGACGTGGAACTCCAAACCACACACACACACACACACATTGTGGTTGTTTTTGCATCAGAGAGAAACTGCATCGTTGTGTTAAATGTTGTGAGCTAATTTCAGAGAAAATGAAGCAGACTTTTTCCACATCGAGAAACCAGAGAAGAAGAGTCTGGTTTAAGACTGAATACAAAATGGTGGCAAAATCACCACCATTTCAATCATCAAGTTTTCGCTCTTCACTATGGCTATTAAGATTATTAAAACATGTATCCCTACATTTATGTACATATATAGAAAGTGACAAACATGTGACCATTCATTTATACTGGATAAGGAGCTGCGATTTTACTGATAACACTAATTGACATTTGATGCTGTGATGAAGTGAAGATACATTTTAATCGTTAGCTTCAATGATGCTCCAGATCCTACAGTATGTGCGGTCTACAGATCCTACAGTATGTGCGGTCTACAGATCCTACAGTATGTGTGGTCTACAGATCCTACAGTATGTGCAGCCTACAGATCCTACAGTAGGTGCGGTCTACAGATCCTAAAGTTTGTGCGGTCTACAGATCCTAAAGTATGTGCGGTCTACAGATCCTACAGTACAGTATGTGCGGTCTACAGATCCTAAAGTATTTGCGGTCTACAGATCCTACAGTATGTGCGGTCTACAGATCCTACAGTATGTGCGGTCTACAGATCCTAAAGTATGTGCGGTCTACAGATCCTACAGAATGTGCGGTCTACAGATCCTAAAGTATGTGCGGTCTACAGATCCTACAGTATGTGCGGTCTACAGATCCTAAAGTATGTGCGGTCTACAGATCCTAAAGTATGTGCGGTCTACAGATCCTACAGAATGTGCGGTCTACAGATCCTAAAGTTTGTGCGGTCTACAGATCCTACAGTACTGTATGTGCGGTCTACAGATCCTACAGTATGTGTGGTCTACAGATCCTACAGTATGTGCGGTCTACAGATCCTACAGTATGTGCGGTCTACAGATCCTACAGTATGTGCGGTCTACAGATCCTAAAGTATGTGCGGTCTACAGATCCTACAGAATGTGCGGTCTACAGATCATAAAGTATGTGCGGTCTACAGATCCTACAGAATGTGCGGTCTACAGATCCTAAAGTATGTGCGGTCTACAGATCCTACAGTATGTGCGGTCTACAGATCCTACAGTATGTGTGGTCTACAGATCCTAAAGTATGTGCGGTCTACAGATCCTAAAGTATGTGCGGTCTACAGATCCTACAGAATGTGCGGTCTACAGATCCTACAGTATGTGCGGTCTACAGATCCTAAAGTTTGTGCGGTCAACAGATCCTACAGACGTTGCTAATGAGTGTGAATGGAGGTCGAGGGGCTGATGTAACTGAGTATATAGAACAAATCTAAACGGTCAGGAGATCCTACAGTGTGGGTTGTGAAGGTTATCTGTTCAAGGATTGCTACTCCAGAGATTTTATTGACACTGGTGCTGTGTTGAACCTAAAGGACTTCCTGATTACACTTTTTGTTTCTGAAGGTCGAGATGAAGCAACTGATCTCTCATCCTGTTGGACCGTAGGTCTGGATGTCATCAGAAGAGAGTCATCGGCATACCAGCAGATTGATGATTAACCTCCTACAACCTGGTGTCCACATACGTGGACATCACATTGCATATAAAATGCAAGCCAAACCAAAGCTCGGGTCTTAGGAGGTTAATCCTAGCAGTGGGACAGGGAGAGACTCGAGAACAAAGAGGTATGATCAGGACTACTCATACGTTGCATGTAGCATCACATCTTGCACTATGTTAAGACCTTTTCAGAACTACTCATGATACATATTTCTCCTGGGTCCTAGTAAACGCTGGTTAAACAGAATCCTGGGTTTATGTAGTTAGAGGTTTCACACTGCTCCTCCTTTCCCTGGGGTTAACACTGAACCTTGGATCTTCATAACCTGAAGTTTCACACTAAACATTCCTAAACCCTGGATTATTTGCATACTGTATTTGTGTATCAGTGACCATGATTGGATTAATCCAGCATCAGTGAGGAGAACAGTTCAGCTTTGTGGTTGCAGGTTCTGTTATCTTTCACAGCTTCATCGTCTTCTTTGCTTCTTTGTAGAAGAACAGACGTTCTTTGTTATCTTACCTCCTGACTCTATCTACACAGACGTTTTTGTTCAGCGTTGTTCAGCTACGTCCTGGTTGTCACCTGATCGGGTTTCTGATCGGGTGTCTGCTGCCACACACTATACATGTGTCACTGTAATAGCTGTGTGAAACTTTCCTCTACCCAGTGTAAAAGTAGGGTCTAAAACAACCTGAGGTTGGGGTTAAGACCTCTGTTTAAGCTCTATTCAGTTCTACAGAAATCACAGTTTTCAGTCCTTTAATCCAAACATCAGACTCTGATCTAATCCAAACACCACGGCCTGTATGCTCGCGTGCCACAGTGTTTTTGATTTTTCTGTATATTTTCACTAACAGGTGATTAAAGCATGATGTTTTGGGATAGTCGTTAGTTAGAGTTTGTAGGATTTGTACAGAATCATCTCTTTAACCAGCAGATTAGAATTTAACTGATTAGATTTTAATGCGGAATTAAGATCAAACATCTGTATAGTTTTTCTTCAATATTTCTTACTGTATATAACAAAAAAGTGGCTTGTACAGTTATACTCAGAAACTCAAGGCTCTTTGTCAGCCATGGTCCACTGGTCCATTCCTCCATCCATCCATCCATTGGATGGATCCATCCATCCATCCATCCATCCATTCATCTGCCCATTTATTTATCCATCTATGGATCCATCCCTCCGTCCATTCCTGTACCCATTCATCCATCCCTCCATCCATACATCCCGACATCCGTCCTTCCATCCATCTGAAATCTTTAGTACTGTGATATTTCAGGACTGAGTGGTGAAATGTTTTGTGAATTATCCTGAAATCAGAAGATGAACTGATCAGATTTTGGTATTGATCCAAACATGCTAAAGATCGTAGCAAAGCTAAACATCTGAAATTGTTTTTCTTTAATAGTTTCCTTCCTGTCTGATCTGTTTTTATCATTATTCCAGATGTCAGATTAGTAACCTGTAGGACTCGAGTAGGACTCATCCAGTGGTATTTATTTTCACTCCTGTGCACAAGTCAGGATCAAATTCACAAATCACAAAACCAGCCCCACCTTTAATTCTCACTTCATTTCATACCATAAAGCAGGCTTCTGAGACAGCGTTTTGTTCCTGCAGTGTGATCGAAGACTTACACACGCTAACGTACATGAATACACTCTTAACCACGCTCACACTCCACGCCTATGAGGCACAAACATCTTAATGTCAGGAGGAAATTAAAACACTTTCCTATTACCGCTCCTCTGCTGCGTGGACGGCGTGGGGCTCGGGGTCAGCTAATGTTTATCGAAGAGATGAATGCTGACCTTTGGAGACAGCAAATGAAAAATGCAACTTTTAATTCGTACATGATTTCACGTCAGATTGATTCTGAGCTATTGACTGATTATCACAAAGAGCAACAGATGGACAGAATATATATTATTTTCTTTTTCTTGGTCTGTAGATTTTATGCAAGAGTAAACACTCATGTTGTTTCTGCATGACTAGCAACTAGCAAACAATCACAAAAGTCTCTCTCTCATTCACACACACACACACACACACATTTTACACTCTCACTAATTAAGGACTAAAAGAGTTATTGACTAAGAATTGTCATATTTTATTTATTAAATGCTAACACATCATACTGTTTATATGTTTATACTCACAGATCTCTGACCCTCTGACCTCTTTCCATTAATCACATCAGCATTCACGCACGTTCATACACCATGTCACTGTACGACTGTAGCCGTTACTATAGAAACCACAACATGTTTGAACAAGCGTGTTAATCCAGCATGTTTGTTTGTTTTTTGTAATTAATCAAAACTTTCTGAACCGGAATGAAGAATTCAATAGTTATGTGGTTTAACACACACTTACACACCCAGTTTAACCTCCTGAACACTACGTGAGTTAAATCAGGTTCATTAGAGCAGAAAAACGATAAACGTGCCTTTTGAAAGAATTAAAATGTATAGATTTCAGATACCAGCTGTAATCACACAGAGGTTCAATGAACTGGAATTGTGTGTGTGTGTGTGTGTGTGTGTGTGTGTGTGTGTAGGTTAAAATTCTTTAGCTCAAGAAAAAAAAACCGACCTGGCTGTTAAAGGTATCTCTGAGACACACTTCACAACACAAAACAATTTACTCGCAGTAATGTTACGTCAATACGGTCTGACAGGAAGACGGATGTTGTTGTTGTGTCACCATTAGCCGAGTTTTGTGGATCTTCCAGGATGCTCCGAAAAAGAACAGTGTATTCATTTTATTTTTGACAAGCAGCCATGATGGAATTTCTACTTTTAGTGTTTAGTGTCTTTTAACTAGCCTCTTGTAGCGTTCACTGAGTAGAATTGTTGTGTTTAACTGCCTCGGATCACGTTTTTACAGTTTATAGCAAAACTACTGCAATGTATAGTATAAAATCATCTGTATGTTATAATTACGCTGATCAGCCAGAACATTAAATCCCGGGTGTAAGAATCTGAGTGACTTTAACAAGAGCCGCACCGTGACGTCTAGACGAGAGGGTCAGAACGTCTTTTGTGTGTTGTTCAGGTATGCAGTGGTTAGTACCTAACAAAAGGTACTAGGACTCACTGATAGGTGTCTGGAGTGAAGACTGGACCTTCTGAAGAGCTTCTGTAGCACAAACCGCTGAAGACATGAACAGGGGCTCTGATAGGACGGAATCTGATCACACAGAACATCACAGCTTGCTGCATATAGAGCTGAGTAGCTGTAGAGCATCAGAGTGACCACACTGACTCCTGAACACCACCCAAAGCTCCTACACTGGACATGTGAGCATCAGAACTGGACCATGGAGCAGAGGAAGAAGGAGGCCTGGTCTGATCAATCATGTTTTCTTTTACATCACATGGAGGCCGAGTGCATGTGAGTCTCTTACCTGGAGAAGAGATGGACTGTGGGAAGAAGGTGAGCCGGAGGAGCAGTGTGATGGTCTGGACAATGTTCTGCTGGAAAACCTCAGGAGTTCATGCGGGTGTTACTTTGACACGTAGCACCTTCTTAAACACTGCTGTAGAACAAGATCAGCACTTCATAGTGACAGTGTTCCCTGATGTCAGTGTTCTCTTTCAGCAGGATGATGCTCCCTGACACACTGTACACATGGTTCAGGAACAGTTTGAGGAACAGGACAAAGAGTTCAAGATGTTGACTCGGCTTCCAAATTCCCCAGATGAGATGTGCTACAAGTCTGGTGAAGTCTATGCCTAAATCAGAGCTGTTCTTGTGGCAAAAGAGGAACTTACATGATGGCTGATCATTGCATGATTTTATACAAACAATAACGATTTATATAATGATCATCATTTAAAACGAATATAATATTTTCTTTTCTTAATAATTTATCGGGGGCACGGTGGCTTGGTGGTTAGCACGTTCGCCTCACACCTCCAGGGTCGGGGTTCGATTCCCGCCTCCACCTTGTGTGTGTGGAGTTTGCATGTTCTCCCCGTGCCTCGGGGTTTCCTCCGGGTACTCCGGTTTCCTCCCCTGGTCCAAAGACATGCATGGTAGGCTGATTGGCATCTCTGGAAAATTGTCCCTAGTGTGTGATTGCGTGAGTGAATGAGAGTGTGTGTGTGCCCTGCGATGGGTTGGCACTCCGTCCAGGGTGTATCCTGCCTTGATGCCCAATGACGCCTGAGATAGGCACAGGCTCCCCGTGACCCGAGGTAGTTCGGATAAGCGGTAGAAGATGAATGAATGAATAATTTATTGATGCTTGTCTTCATCATAACGGCCCCCCGACCTGAACCCGAGTGGTGTTCTGTTATTGGACTTCTGTGCTAGTCACAGTTTGTCCATAACGAACACCATGTTCAAGCATAAGGGTGTCCATCAGTACACATGGTACCAGGACACCCTAGGTCGGAGGTCGATGATCGACTTTGTGGTTGTTTCATCTGACCTCCGGCCATGTGTCTTGGACACTCGGGTGAAGAGAGGGGTGGAGCTGTCAAACCTGGTGGTGAGTTGGATCCGATGGCGGGGGAGGAAGTTGGACAGACTTGGCAGACCCAAACGCACTGTGAGGGTCTGCTGGGAACGTTTGACAGAGTCTCCAGTCAGAGAGAACTTCAACTCCCACCTCCGGCAGAGCTTCAACCAGATCCTGAGGGAGGTTGGAGACATTGAGTCCGAGTGGACCATGTTCTCCACCTCCATTGTCGATGCAGCCACTCGGAGCTGTGGCCGTAAGGTCTCCGGTGCCTGTCGTGGCGGCAATCCCCGAACCCGGTGGTGGACCCCGGAAGTAAGGGATGCCGTCAAGCTGGAGAAGGAGTCCTATCGAGCCTGGTTGACTCGGGGGACTCCGGAGGCAGCTGATAGGTACCGGAGGGCCAAGCGAGCTTCAGCCCGGGTGGTTGCGGAGGCAAAAACTCGGGTCTGGGAGGAGTTCGGTGAGGCCATGGGGATGGACTATCGGTTGGCCTCGAAGAAATTCTGGCAAACCGTCCGGCGCCTCAGGAGGGGGAAGCAGTGCCCTGCTCACAATGTTTACAGTGGGAGTGGGAATCTGCTGACTTCGACTGGGGACATCCTCAGACGGTGGAAGGAGTACTTTGAGGTTCTCCTCAACCCCACCGACATGTCTTCCATTGAGGAAGCAGAGGCAGAGGGCTCAGTTGTGGACTCGTTGATCCCCCAAGCTGAGGTCACTGAGGTAGTTGAGAAGCTCCTCAGTGGCAAGGCACCGGGGGTGGATGAGATTCGCCCTCAGTACCTCAAGTCTCTGGATGTTGTGGGGCTGTCTTGGTTGACACGCCTCTGCAACGTCGCATGGAGGCTGGGGACAGTGCCTCTGGACTGGCAGACTGGGGTGGTGGTCCCTCTGTTTAAGAAGGGGGACCAGAGGGTGTGTTCCAACTACAGGGGGATCACACTCCTCAGCCTCCCCGGAAAAGTCTATGCCAGGGTACTGGAGAGGAGAATTCGGCCGATAGTCGAACCTCGGATTCAGGAGGAACAATGCGGGTTTCGTCCCGGTCGTGGAACACTGGACCATCTCTATACCCTCGCCAGGATGCTGGAGGGTTCATGGGAGTTTGCTCAACCAGTCCACATGTGCTTTGTGGATCTGGAGAAGGCATTCGACTGTGTCCCTCGTGGTGACCTGTGGGGGGTGCTCTGGGAGTATGGGGTCCGGGGCCCTCTGCTAAGGGCTGTCCGGTCCCTATATGACCGGAGCAAGTTTCACATTGCCGGCAGTAAGTCAGACTTGTTCCCGGTGCAAGTTGGACTCCGGCAGGGCTGCCCTTTGTCACCGGTCCTGTTCATTATCTATATGGACAGGATTTCTAGGCGCAGTCGGGGGCCGGAGGGAGTCTGGTTTGGGGACCACAGGATTTCGTCTATGCTTTTTCAGATGATGTTGTCCTGTTGGCTTCCTCAAATCAGGACCTTCAGCGTGCACTGGGACAGTTTGCAGCCGAGTGTGAAGCGGCGGGGATGAGAATCAGCACCTCCAAGTCTGAGGCCATGGTTCTCAACCGGAAATGGGTGGCTTGCCCCCTTCAGGTTGGTGGAGAGCTCCTGCCTCAAGTGGAGGAGTTTAAGTATCTTGGGGTCTTGTTCACTAGTGAGGGAAGGATGGAGCGGGAGATCGACAGGCGGATCGGTGCATCTTCTGCAGTGATGCGGTCGATGTACCGGTCTGTTGTGGTGAAGAAAGAGCTGAGCTGTAAGGCGAAGCTCTCTATTTACCAGTCGATCTACGTTCCTACCCTCACCTATGGTCATGAGCTTTGGGTCATGACCGAAAGGACAAGATCCCGGATACAGGCGGCCGAAATGAGTTTTCTCCGCAGGGTGGCTGGGCGCTCCCTTAGAGACAGGGTGAGGAGCTCAGTCACCCGGGAGGAGCTCAGAGTAGAGCCGCTGCTCCTCCACATCGAGAGGAGTCAGCTGAGGTGGCTCGGGCATCTCTTCCGGATGCCTCCTGGACGCCTCCCTGGGGAGGTGTTCCGGGCATGTCCAACCGGGAGGAGGCCCCGGGGAAGACCTAGGACACGCTGGAGGGACTGTGTCTCTCGGCTGGCCTGGGAACGCCTCGGTATTCCCCCGGAAGAGCTGGAGGAAGTGTCTGGGGAGAGGGAAGTCTGGGCGTCCTTGCTTAGACTGCTGCCCCCGCGACCCGGCCCCGGATAAGCGGTAGAAAATGGATGGATGGATGGATGGATGGATTTCTTCATCATTTTTTTAATGTACAGATCCATGAGGAACCACTGGTTTAAGTGAAGTAGAAAAAAACAACAACAATCCTTTGATTAAATGTTCAGTGTTGTCCATTATTGGGAGAAAAAAAAAAGTGTAAAAATTTGTTGTTCTGAAGCTTGTACAATATGAGGTAGGTTTTAATAAAGTGTGTAAAATCGGTGATTAGTGAACGCAGTCCATAAATCATTGTCAGAGTTCAAGCTGAAAAACACAGATAATCCGAAATCAATAAGCAGCAAAACAAACAGCCAGCAAAGAATAAAAGTGACTATCTGTGATGCAGGAGAACATCTAAGAACATCTGAGAGGAAGAAAAATAGACAAAATGGTATTAAAAAAAAATAGTTAAACACAGAGCATGAGAAACTATTGAGGAAACGGCGATGACAGGAAAAGGGTTGGAGAAAAAAAAGCAGAATAAAGAGGAGAAATTGACATGTTTACACTTTACGGTACTTTTAATGTTTAACCTGTAATTAAAAAAAAAATCTTTAAGTTTAAAGTTTAAGATTTGTACTGTTTATAATGTCTCACAGTTGAAGCTTTTTTCCTAAAATGTTTGTCATCATGTAAAGTTTGTAAATGCCAGTGTTGCCAGATTGGGAAGCTTCACACATTTTGGTGTAAAAAAAAATTAAAACAGCACAGTAGCTTTGAAATACAGAAACAAAATATGTGTCATTTTTGAATAAATACATCAATGATTGGTAAATTGCAGTGGTGGAAGAGGAATAAAACAGGGAACAGGCTTCTAGGAGGCGGAGCTTCTGGGACAGGAGTAAACAAAATGTTCTACACAGTGCATCTTCAACAAGATCCTGAACAGTGAGTCGTTTTAAACTGTAGATTTAGGTGAATGTAGTGTGGCGTGAAACACTCACTCTGCTGGAGAATCGTTACATCGAGCGAACACGACACGGCGAGTCTGAGGTCTGTCATCGACTACGCTGAAGAAAACACACTCCAGCGTCTGGAAACAATTAACCGCTTCATCGACCCACAGAGTACTGTACACACACAGAGTTCCTCAAGCGTGTCTGTGTGTGTGTGTATGTGTGCGTGTGTGAGTGTTAATCACTGTAATAAATTACATAAGAAATATAAACTCAGTGGATGGATGACTATAAGAGTCAACAACAATCATCTAATCCTGTAGCTTTAGTAAAATTGTGTTAAGAGGAAACGCCTGAGTCTAGAAAAAGGCCATGCAGAGACTGGAGCATGGTGTAATAAGAGTTCAGTAAAAATGTAAAGGTGATAATAGATAACCTTCTGTTTACACAACAAACGCCATTATTTTTATTTATAATACTAGCATGAATCAGCGCTTGTTATTTTCCCGTAAGGTCTAATGAAGCAGAGTCACTGTTGATTTATTTCCTTTGACAGCACATTGGGGGCACGGTGGCTTAGTGGTTAGCACGTTCGCCTCACACCTCCGGGTTGGGGGTTCGATTCCTGCCTCCACCTACCTCTTTTTCGTGTGTGTGGAGTTTGCATGTTCTCCCCGTGCCTTGGGGGTTTCCTCCGGGTACTCCGGTTTCCTCCCCCGGTCCAAAGACATGCATGGTAGGTTGATTGGCATCTCTGGAAAATTGTCCGTAGTGTGCGATTGCGTGAGTGAATGAGAGTGTGTGTGTGTGTGTGCCCTGCGATGGGTTGGCACTCCGTCCAGGGTCTATCCTGGCTTGATGCCCGATGACGCCTGAGATAGGCACAGGCTCTCCGTGACCCGAGGTAGTTCGGATAAGTGGTAGAAGATGAGTGAGTGAGTGTTATTGTTGGTATGGTTACATCTCATTTTAATTGTGTTACTTTTAATTACAAACCTCACTGAGCATCTAATTTAATCGCCTCTACGTAATTACGGCGATCAATCGAATGACTACGGAGGAGCGTGATGCGTTATTTATGCTTGTCGCCATGGTTACGTGTTTGAACAGTGCATTGTAAGGAGTTGATTTTGAGACATGTCACAGATTTATGTTGAAACAAGAAGATTATAAGAGAAGTTCTATCAGCCAATCAGAATAAAGTATTTTGCATGGACGTAATGGTGAGGGGTGTCACAGCCATAACATCCACCATTACAGCACACATCAGCAAAAACACACACAGACAGATGAAAAGATACTCGACACTTTCATACAGTCAGATTGTCAGATTCTCGTTCGCTTGTTCTTCCTTTCATGTGGTTGTTCTGCTCATGCTTGCATTTTTTTCTTTTCTTTATCCTCTCTTCTTTGTCGTTGAATCTTCCACATCGTGGATTTTAACCTTGAGCACGTTTATAACCGCTGCAGCGAATCACATGTCTTCAAGATACCATTTAAATGTAAACATGCACCGAAACATCTCACTGTGTCTAACATTGCATTCAGCTCTTAATGAACAGAGGTTAGAAATCGTTCAGCAAATGAAAGTAATGCAACAAAATGAGGAGATTTCAGCATAAAATGCTTTATATTTTATTATTATTGTTTATCTGTATACTCGCATTTGTTATGCTGTAGATAGAAATGTAATTACCTTTTATAAGAAACTTCATACAAAGCATGTGAGCAGATCGATGAGCTAGTACACACCACCGTGAGCTGATTAATCATCATCATCATCATCATCATCATCATCATCATCAGTACAGCTCCTGGATGTTCGGTGCTTGGCCCCCTAATTAAACATATTAATGAGTGTGTCTTCCACAGAGGTGATATTTTATAATGTGGTGTCTTTTTTATAAGTTGTGTGTATAATTGTGGGGAAGTCGTGGCCTAATGGTTAGAGAGTTTGACTCCTAACCCTAAGGTTGTGGGTTCGAGTCTCGGGCTGGCAATACCACGACTGAGGTGCCCTTGAGCAAGGCACCGAACCCCCCAACTGCTCCTCGGGCGCCGCAGCATAAATGGCTGCCCACTGCTCCGGGTGTGTGTTCACGGTGTGTGTGTTCACTGCTGTGTGTGTGCACTTTGGATGGGTTAAATGCAGAGAACGAATTCTGAGTATGGGTCACCGTACTTAGCCGTATGTCATGTCACTTCACTTCACATCAGGTTCACAGAGTAACACAAATGATCAAATCATATACGACAGTAATAATAATAATAATAATAATAATAAAACCTCCCTCTTTTTCTTAAATATTCTGTAGAACTTCCTCATTGTTCCTTAACTGAAGCTTCCAAACTCCTTCACCTACAGGTTCTGGATCCTCTCAGTCTCACACACACACACACACACACACGATCTCATGGCACATGTGAGCATCCAGGCCTGGGTCTGATTATAATCCTACATTAGAGACGTTTCCTCTTACAGACACAAAGTTTAAAATCCAAACACTGTTTACACTTTACCACAAATCTGTGTATGTTTGTGTGTCTGTACAGTGTGTTGTATATTAGAATTGTGAAAGTAGACTGATTAGATTAATTGGTGACTGTGTGTCAGGGTTAAGCTTGGATATTCTCTGCTGGAACATTAGGGGGCGTTCCTACAGCATGTGCCATGTGTTCTGTGTTCGCGTGTGTTTGCCACCTTACCCTTAATTCCCGCCCGCCTGTACACACCTGTAATTGCCCTGGGATGCACTTATTTCCAGGGATTTCAGAACAGCGTAACAGATATTGCGTCATCGGTTAGGCGTGGCCTATTTGATAATTTAACCCTAACCATAACCGTAGTTTTCGGTTGTTTATTTGTTTTATAAAATAGCTTTACTGTAAGATAATAAAGCATAATAGATATAAAATATAAAATCTACTATACCTGTATGACTGTTTTGTCCTTTATTTGAATTTAGTGAATGCCTAATTGCCCTGTCTATTTATTCCTGCCATGTTGTAGGCATTCGTTTCTGGAGGTCTTGTTGTAGGTTGCATCGAGGAGTCCTTGTCTTCGAGTCTGTGTGTTCAGTTTGAGTATTTTATTTCTTGCCGTGTCATGTACCTGTGTAGTGTAGTTTGTGTTATTTATGTATTTGTTAATAAATCGTGCCTTTTTTTTTACCCTGATAATCACTGCTCTCACTGACAATATCGTTAAAGAAGATAATTATTAGGTACTCTCGTGTTGAACTGTAGCACATTTAGGTTTGTAAAAGCTGATCTTTATTATCTCTCAGCACCGAGTGTTAGATCAGATGCTTCGTGGTGTCTGATTCTGTATCATCTGTGCAATTAGGATAAATAACTACACAATCTCTCTCTCTCTCTCTCTCTCTCTCTGGTGTATCCACTTGCCAGTTAGTGTGTAATGAAGGGTGAAGCTCGAGCTTAATGACACTCAAAAACACCAAAATTGATTGAACATCAAAGGCGAGTGGAATATCAGCATTAAACAGGCTTTAAGTGCTTTTTGTAAATCTTTAGCGTTTCAGTCACCTGAACCAATCACAGGCTTCAGAATGAAATGAAGCACTAAGCATAAATAGGTGTTTTTCTTAAAAACAGTCACCGATTTTTGAGAAATGCTTCAGAAAACTGAGGAGTCGGGCCGAATAATAAACAAAAATCAAAACAAAAATCAAAACAAACGTGTAGCCAATGAGCAGAAAGGGGCGGGGCTTGTCAATATGTGGTGGAGAGAGTGTTCAGTGCGCATGTGTGACATTAGCAGAAAGCGGTTTTAACATTGACATGGAGGATAAAAACAAAGAAAGAAAGCGAAGAAAGGTTTACAATAAGGCAAGAAGTAGGACGTGTTAATATAGGATCAGCTTTCCAGAGCTGGAGAGAACTGAAGGAGCAGGAAGTTGGCCACACATTCACAGATTGGAGTTTCCCGAGTCCATAATTCCTGAGCTAAACGCTATTACTACACTAATAACACCTCTTTTCTATCGTAGTAATGTAGAGACGCAGCTACAACCACGTTTTGTGTAGTAACAGCGTTTAGCTCAGGAGTTATTGACTCGGGAAATTCAACTTTACTTAAGACGCCGAGGCGCTTTTTTCCTTCTCGATAGGTGAGTAACGTTGGTTTTGCTTTGTTACACAGAACTAATATATGCCGTCCTTTGCATGATTATACTTGTGTGTCATTTTTGTTTGGTTGTTTATCTGCAATTGTATTGTTCTTCCCTTCAGCTATGATAAAGACACATTTCTTTCCATTAGTTGCCTGGGTTACGTATGTATGTGTGGGCGGAGCTATCAATACAGGGTTGGGACCCATTTGCGTTAGGGGTGTCTTTGTTTTGGTGATTTCAAATGTCGACATTGGATTTCAAAAATCGGAGACCCTTCGTTTATAAAGTTGGGTGAGACCCGAGTATGACAAATCCTCATCCTCATCCACTAACGGTAACTAAGTGATAAATACTTTTTGCTGTTTAATATACCTTTATATTAAAATACTCATTAAAAAAATACAGCTTGAGTTCAGAGTCACAACATTGCCGGTTAAATTGGTATTTAAATGAGGAAGGTTCCTAGTGATCAGACTCGGGATCTGAGTTTCTCAGGTGTCTCAGGCATCTGGATTTCTTTTGTTTGTTTGAGTTACGATGACAAAACCGAAATAATAGAAATAATAATTACATGGTATTAAAAAGACAGAAGAACACATTATATTTGTATCTGATGACAACAAACATTATGGTAGCTATAAATTCAGTCGTTCCCTCGCCACAAACACTTTATTCTCTCTTTATCTTAATTAAAACAGAATATTAATATAAAGGTATATTTTCCGTATATGTATTTAATCTCGATCATGTTTGAACGGTTTTACACAAATCCTAACACGATTCTATCACATAAAGGCTTCAGGACGAACCAAATAAGAGTTTACGAGGCCACAGGAGAACCATTTTTGGTTCCCAAAGAACCATTTAGCAAAAGTTAAATACAGCCCCATTGTTCCTAGTGCTAATAAGAACACCTTTATGTATCCATGGATGTTAAAGGTTCTTAAGAGAACCATTCACCCTGACAAAGAAGCATTTAAGGACCTTGTGATATGGAACCATAAAAAGGATCTTTATATAGAACTATTGTGAAAGCTTCATTGAGAAGAAGCCAGTGTGCCTCTATGGATCCTAGTTCAAAATTCAGACTATTCACAAGCAGGAATAGAAGGCAGGCATGGGTTTATTAATAAAATAATTAAACCAACAGCCCGTAATGATGCCCCAGAAGCAGCGGAGTGAGATTTATCAGCAGTCCAATGAAAACAATCCAACTTATAATCCAAAAAGCAGCTTTAATAAAGTGAGTGTTGGCATCCACATGGTTGTAAACAACCCAAGGAGTGCATCTTGACCCCAATGATGCTCAATACTCAGGAGCTCCGTCCCTCCGGTGGCTCCAGGTCAATGATGCGGGCCTTAATGTTACAAAGACACAGGAAATGCTAGGGAAAAAACCTTAACAACAAAATCCAAATCCATAAAACAGAGACAAATCCAGATAACAACAGATAAGGACTCAACACAAAGCACACACAAGACAGCAGGTATAAACAGGGAAGGTAATTAGTGAAACATTAGGGGAACATTAGGTGTGCAAAGGAACAGGGAATGGGATAAGGATCACGCCGGGCAACACACAGAGAACACAAAACAAACAAAAGTACATGGGACAGGACATAAACAAACCCTACTGAATGCCCTCTAGTGTTCTGATAGGGAATGGTCCAAGCCATCCATCATTATTATTATTAGTAGTAGTAGTATCATTAAGGGGGGCACGGTGGCTTAGTGGTTAGCACGTTCACCTCACACCTCCAGGGTTGGGGGTTCGATTCCCGCCTCCGCCTTGTGTGTGTGGAGTTTGCATGTTCTCCCCGTGCCTCAGGGGTTTCCTCCCCTGGTCCAAAGACATGCATGGTAGGTTGATTGGCATCTCTGGAAAATTGTCCGTAGTGTGTGATTGCGTGAGTGAATGAGAGTGTGTGTGTGTGTGTGCCCTGCGATGGGTTGGCACTCCGTCCAGGGTGTATCCTGCCTTGATGCCTGATGACGCCTGAGAAAATGAGTGAGTGAGTGAGTGAGTGAGTGAGAGAGTAGTATCATTATGTACAAATTTAAAAAACACAGCGAATTTAAACCCAGTATAAATTTATTTCTACATTGTGTTGTGTTGTGTGTTAATTGTCTCTAGTTTTGATTATTGAATTTCACAAATTTAATCAACTCTTTGATATTTCCTTTACTTCACAGACCCTTCGCTTCAACCTTTCTCTCGTTATCTACACAAAGATGAAACTCCAAAAGTAATTGCACCCATTTCAACTGATGCGGTCTTTCGGTTCTTTTACCATTTTATTAGTAAAGCTTCATGGCTCTCCATGGGGTCTGCAGAGAACCATCTTTAAAAAAGTTTCTATTGGACAAATACAGAACCCCAGTGTTCTATAGAGAACCTCATTTTGTTTTTAGCTACAAATAGACACCACCCTTTATTTCTTTCATTCATTCACTTATTCATTCATTCTTTGTTCACTCAAGGAAAGACAATCTTTTTTTTTTAAATGATTGACATAAAACACTGAAATAATTTTTTTGCTCTCCGTCATCCAATAGCGTCGCAGGGTTTCCTCCCAAACAGAGCATCATGCCGTACATCACACCGAACATGAAATAAACACTGCATCTCACACTCGTCCTCTTTTTCTTGTTTTTTCCTCCCATCTCTGCTCCGGCGTTGAGCCGATAACCCGAGCTGAACCAATAAACAATCAAAGTGCAGCTTCAGTAGAAACGATTGCAGGCCAGAGAGATGGAGGCCATTATTAACGCCGGCCCTGTCCTGACAACGCTATTTTCTGAAAGGTAATTGCAGATTCAGATCTCTGAGAAAGAGAGACTGTGTGTGTGTGTGTGTGTGTGTGTGTGTGTGTAAGGGAGGGAGAGAAAGAGAGTGGGAGTAAATGCCACCTCTTTAATTATCGCCTCGTCCACGTGTCCCCCGTCGAGATGTCTATCGGATGAAGGGATGCAGAAGAAAACGAGTGTAATGGGACGTGAGCGACGTGTGGGAAAGCCATTAAAGATTAGAAGCGACATTTCTAATGGACGATGGCAGCAGCTCTGAAGCTCTGAAGCTGAAGACACGCTGAAGGCGATGTGTGGAACCTGCTTGTATGAAGGTGTTGATTAATTCTCCTGAACAGCAGCTCTGACATGAGCATTGGTTTATATTAACGCACTCGTTCTGATAGGTTACTGTCTGATAGGTTTCTATAGCAACAGCTCATTCACAGGGACGTGTATGTCACACGAGCCACATAAACACAAATGGCTGTTGTGTAACAATAACAGTAACAATAGTACTTACAGTATGATGATCTAAATCTGTTATTACATGTTTATACATGTGTTATTACATGTAGTGAGGAAAGCTGTGTCTCTTTGTCTGTGTCTCTCTCTCTCTCTCTCTCTCTCTCTCTCTCTTTCTCTCTCAAACACATACACACACACACACACACACACACAGCCAGAACGTCCAGGATCTCGGCTGCTTGATAAAGTGCAGAAGGAATGTTTGCACAGAAGGCAATTAAAGGCTTTAGTGAGTGCGGCTCATTTCCAGGCCCCAGTCGACACATGAGGCGAGAAAGAGCTCCAAATGGCCTCGCTAATTTACGCTAAATAGGCTCCAGGTAGCAAACATGGGCCAAAAGGACGGCATCTGCATTAATCAAAATGAAATTAGCCCGCGATTTAATTTGCATCGGGCAGAGGCGCACCTGTCTGTAAAACCCAGAGAAGGGCGTGTGTGTGATCGGGTCACTGCTACGACACACACGCATTCAGACATTTATTTATTTATTTACCTTTTTATAAATGCCACTCAGACAGAAAGCATTAATGTTCGATTAGCGACCTTACAGACATCGTGGTGTAGTATGTGAGTATTCAGTTATAAAAACTAAAGACTAAGACAAAAAACCTCGTAATTCTTTAGCATTAATGATCAGCTAACGACTACAAATAAGAGTTTGAAATAGCGCATGTCTGACTCTGAACAGATCAGATGTTCGTTTTGAGTCTAAAGTAGAGAATAAACACACAATTCTCTCTCCTGTCATGTTTAAACACTGCTTTTGTCCTTTGTTTTTAAGAGGGCACTTAAGCCAGGTTTTAATGACACCACTAATCTAAACCACTTTATTTAAACACACTTGCAGCTAAACCTGAATAAAAAAAACAATCAAGGTAGGAATTTTTTTCTTTGCTAGCAAAACTGAACACCGTTAAACTGATGAACGTGTAGAAGGACATGATTGGGTGTGTATCCTGTGAGAAATAACATCATCCCCCATCGCTGTATGTTAAGCACACCAAGACTGAAAATCTGACAGAGATGAGCTGTATTAAACTGGACTCTTAATCTCTCTCTCTCTCTCTCTCTCTCTCTCTCTCTCTCTCTCTCTCTCTCTCTCTCTCTCTTTATATCTATCTCCTGCATCAGTAATCTTTCTCTCACAGTAAAGACACGGTGGACGAGGAGAGAAAATCCAATACGAAAATCCACTCACGATCCTCACTCCACTCATCTCAAATTCTGTGAAGACACGAACAGTAAATACAGCGATTATAAGCTGAAATATTTTAACTGTGTCCCAAATATCCCTAAAAAACATAATCGTTTGTGTTTGTGTTAATTTCTGTATCACCACATTTTTTTTCACTCAGGAAACTTATCTGTGAGCTTGACATTAAAGGTGGGGTCTCCGTTGTTTGAAAGCCAATGTTGATATTTGAAATCACCAAAACAAACACGCCCCTAACCCAAATGGGTCCCACCCCTGTTTTGATAGCTCCGCCCCACACATACACCAGACAAGTATAACCCAGACAAGTATTATGGCAGAACCTGCTGAGGCAGCTGACAGAGGGTATATTTTTATCAACAAATGAACTCAATGAGTAATACTATGGTAATTCAAATGTGTTTTTGTAGTACTGTGTGTTGTACTGTGAAAGGTTTAGCTCCGTTTCATGCGGAAGACGTTCAGTTCTCTCCAGCGCTGGAAAGCTGATCCTATATTAACACGGTCCTACTTCTTGCCTTATCATAAGCCTTTTTTCGCTTTATTTCTTTGTTTTTATCCTCCATGTCAATGTTAATACCGCTTTCTGCTAATGTCACACATGCGCACTGAACACTCTCTCCGCCCTTATTGACAAGACTCGCACCTTTCTGCTCACTGGCTACACATTAGTTTTGTTTTTGTTTTGTTTGGCAGCCCAACGCAGTTTTCTGAAGCATTTCTCAAACAACGGAGACCCCACCTTTAAGCAGTAATTCTTCTACTTCTATAAACACAATGAAACTATTGTTTACTTTACTGATAAAGACAACTAGCTAAGCAGCATAACTAGCTGCTTAGAACTCCTCTGTACATTTTCATTTAAAAAAAAAAAACACATTTTTAGCTATTTTTTGCTACTAAACTCAATTTGTCTGCTGAACAAAAACACTATCACGCTAATTCAGGAGAACTAACTGCATATGCTAGTTTTATAAAATGTGATGTAGCTTTTTGATTATAACTGCGAAACCTTTCTTGAAACCTACAACCATAGATATAAGTAGCATTACACCTTAGGTTGCAGTTTGGACTGCATATTCTATTAGAATATTAGCAAAGAGAACTAACACATGATTAAAAATGTTGAATTAGCTTGATGAATATGTACAGTAATTTTAGCACATGCCACAAGAAGGTGTAATCCAAAGGAGACAGCAGAAAAAACATCACAGAGGAAGATGTTTTCATACTGCACCCTGTCTAAGATAGCTAACACAGCTAATCTCCCATTAGCATCCAGTGATTAACTGCATGGTGGATTACAGCACGATTTAAGCTTCTTCTGTTGCTCTCCCTCTGGGTGAAACTGCGGATTTAAACACTTGTAAAAAAATATGGTCCCGATGCAACTCTGTCAAAGCTTGAGATTAGAGAGAAACCAGTAGACAGGAGCATGTCAGAGCTCAGCGATCAGCAGACGGGAAGAAAAAGGTGCTACCTGTCGCTCAGAGCTTAAGGAATGAAGTAGATTCCTTTACCACAGAGTTCTGAATGCTCAACTGCTGCTGTTAAAGAACTAATGTCTTCTGATAAAATTGGATTAACAGCTGAACATGCACAAGAATGTATCAAAAATAATGCATCTAGTGAAGCATATTATGACTCAGTCTTTATTAGTCAAGTCAAGTCAAGAAGCTTTTATTGTCATTTCAACCATATATAGCTGTTGCAGTACACAGTGAAATGAGACAACGTTTCTCCAGGACCATGATGCTACATAGAACAAAGACAGGACTAGGACTTAGTAAGTAGTCCTAGCCACATAAAGTGCAACTGTGCAACCTGGTGCAAACAGTGCAGGACAATACAAACAAGACAGTACAGGACAAGACAGTCAAGACAGTGCAGACAGAAGGTTATAAGACAATACACAAAAGACAGTAAAGAAAAAACAGCGCCGACCGACCAGTGTCAATACTGTATGTAAATACTGTATGTTCAGACAATATTGCATGCAGTAATACTAGAATGAACACAGTTTCTTAGCAGGAGGTCCCTGAGATAGTGTATAAGATTGTGCAAAAACAGCAACAACTGAAATATTGTACAGTATGTGCAAAATGACTGAAATGTTTATTAATGTTAATGTTTATTAATGTTAATGTATTAAATCTGGTTTTAGGAAACATAATGAGGTTTACAAGGTCAATATTTTTTATATCACTTCTATATTCCAAGATCTCTATGTTCCATTAGCTATACACCAATCAGCCAATGACAGTGTGATCATTAGACAGTCAGTTGACATGTTGGAAGTAAAAAAATGAGTGAGAACCTGAGTGACTTAAACAACAGCTGCTGTCACAACAATGCACACAGCCTCGACTCCCAATCGCCAGAGGGAACCCTCGTCAGAATTCGAGTTCACTTCCGGGTTTTACCTCCAAAATTACCATGTCACACCGTTAAACAGACGTGAAGTATCGTCAGACTTTTCTGTGTACCAGCCGTGTGTTTTTGCTCTTGTTGTGTTTCTCTCATGTATGACCTTGTGCCTATTGTCAAACTCTTTTTATACGCTGACTGCAATTTTGGTTTTGACTCCTTGCCTGTTTTTTCCCTGCTGTATTGGATTTGTCTGCCTCGTCTCTTTTTGCCTATTAAAATACTGTCCACTCTGCATATGGTTCATTCACCGTTGATTACAGCCACATTGTGATGTCTTGATGACTGGATCGATCATGTATCTGTTAACGTCTTGGTGCCAGATACCACGCCACGCCTTCGGAGGTCTTGTGGAGTCCAAGCCTCGAAGGCTTTGAGCAGTTTTAGTGGCACAAGAGGGACCTACACAATATATAATTATCTAAATGGTAAATCATTTAAAAACCTAAAGTTTTGGACAGACCTGCATGTTGATGGTCTCACATTTCCAGGAGCCCTACATGCCCCAGTCCTTATATTTCTTTTGGTCTATCAGCACTGGTGCTCCTCAGGGATGTGTCCTCTTCCCAGTGCTATTCTCCCTCTATGCCAATGACTGCACTTCAAGTGACCCAACTGTTAAACTCCTGAAATTTGCAGATGATACTACGCTCATCTGTCTCATCCAAGATAGTGGAGTCTGCATATCAGCAGGAGGTGAAGCGGCTGGTGCTATGGTGCAGACAGAACAGCCTAGAGCTAAACACCCTCAAAACTGTGGAGATTATAGTGGACTTTAGAAAAGACCCCTCAACACTACCCCCCCTCACAATATCCAACAGCCCTGTGTCATCTGTGGAGACCTTCAAGTTTCTGGGCACTACCATTTCCCAAGACCTGAAATCGGAGTGCAATATAAACTCCATTATCAAAAAGGCCCAGCAGATGATGTAATTTCTATGTCAATTAAGGAAGTCTGGTCTGCCACAGGAGCTGTTGATGCAGTTCTACACTGCAGTCATTGAATCTGTCCTGTGCACATCCATCACCATCTGGTTTGGAACGGCAAAAAAGAGGAGAAAAAATAATTGGCCTATATGGGTATTTACTCCTAGACCTGGATCAGGGGTTTAGGGAGCTCGAGGACAATCTGTGGTGATACTTGGTGGCTTTGGATGCTTTAGTACATATTGTCACAGATGTTCTCAATTGGATTCAGGTCGGCAATAGTGAGGGCCAGTCAGTGGCATCACTGCATCACTCACTGCATCTCTAGACTCTTTCATGTCTGTCACATGAGCTCAGTGTGAATCTGTTCTCTACCCTGAAGTTACTTGACAGTTTTGGTGTTCTCTGACAAAAGGCAGTTGAGCTGTAAAGTGTTCGGTTGTGAGCACAGGTACTACAGATGCCTTCATGTTACCCTTATGGAGTCAGTTTCTGATAGTTTGGTTAGGAACAAGTACACCAGTGGCTGGCTGAATCTCATTCAGTAGAGTTATGGCAGTGTTCCTCCTTGCCTTTACAGGGTCATACTTTCAGAAGATGAAAGTCTTTATATGTCACTTTGCTGTAGCAAATAAACTGAATTCACAAAATTGATTGAAGAAATTAAATTCATTTCTTTGCAAGAAGTTTAGAAAGAAGCATCCATACTTTTGTAATGTATTTTATGTCTGCATTGTCTCTTGTCTCGCATTGTTTTGCCTCACACTGTTTGCACTAGGTTGTACACTATGTACTTTATTTGGCTAGATTAACTTACTTTGCAGTCCTATCTCTGTGTTGTTTTGTGTAACACCAGGGTCCTGTAGAGGCCAGGATACTGCACCCCTGGAGCAGAGATGAACTTCCAACCTTCCAATCAGTAACCCAGAGAATTAACCATTGGGCCACCACTGTCTATATACCTATATACATCTACAGATCTACCAGCTCCAGTTGGACTCTGTGATACTAAAAGGAGATCTGAACTCCATGTGATCCCTACACCAATACAACATTTGTCTGACTGTATATTTGTAATCACACCATCTAGTGTCACCCATATGAGGATGCATTCCCCTTTGAGTCTGGTTCCTCTCAAGGTTTCTTCCTTTACCATGTTGTGAAAAATCCTGGAGCCTTAAGAGAATATATTTATATTATTATATTATATTATTATTATATTATATATTATTAACCAGAAGTCAGAGGGTGAATAAAAGAGGCACTCTTTATTATAGTAACTCAGCAGACAGGAGAAGAAAGAGTGTAAACAGGGGACTCAGGGCCATAGAATAGAACTTTTCCAGACACGTAATGAGCTCATGGGTGATATGAAGTAGCTGGAAGCAGCGATAGCTCTGCAGGCACTGGCCTTGGGTAGGGAGACGGACAAGGATGGTGAGGTGAGGACATGATGGGGCGACCAGGATGAGCTGGCTGAGGCGTAGGGTCTGAGGAGAGATAAGGGGAGTTAGAGGAGATAGAGGAACAGGAGCTTGAGATAAGGGTAAACAATTCCAGCCTGAGCAAGGACAGGCTGAGATCATAACATGAAACATGCGATCAAAACAAAGTTGAAGCTTTTAGCACTTTAGAGGAGTCATCAAAGAACTCCATTGTTTACTTTTATGTACACAAGCAACATTATAGTAGCAATAGCTTAACAATAGTGATAACAGTATAGTAACAATAGTTTAGCAATAGTGGCAATATAAGATGACAAATAGATAAGAGCTTTCTTTTAACATAATAACTTTTGACATAAAATCAGACTCATAGAGTGGCTTATAATTATTAAAAATCATGTATAGAAGAAAATAACAAAGGAGAAACTTACCCATTGCAGTTGAATGAAGGATTAATCTTCAGGACATCTGGCATGGAAAAAACGTCTAAGGGAGTTTTTCCTTGCCACTGCTGCCTGAGTCACCTCAGACTTGCTCATTGGGGATAAATACATATACATATATACATACATACACACCGTGAACTATATATATCTTGAATTTTTATTATATTAATTCTTTATACTACTCCTTATGTTTATCTTCTGTTCTATGTTTATGTTCTGTAAAGCTGCTTTGAGACAATGTCCATTGTAAAAAGCGCTATACAGTACAAATAAACTTGAATTGAATTGAACTGAATTGAATATACCCCAAGCCTTAGGTACTCAGGACCTGTACCATGGTTCACAATTAACTGTTATATGGCTATTTTACCTGAAGTTACAGATGCTTTCCTTTCAGGGTCCTATAGTCCTAGTTGCTTTGTTCCGGGAACATTATGTTCCCAGGAGCTAATAGATTCAGTAATCTATGTTCACTTTAGCTGTTTCCATGGGGACATTCCAAGGTTCAACATTTCTCTCTAATTTTTTTTGTGTTCTAGGTTCCTAAGGTGCTTTGTATTTTCCCTTGTGCATGTTGTATAATATTAAATGTTATATATACCAGTGATGAGCACATGGCCACGGCAGATACTGAAATGCTTTGAGCAGATCAAATTCCCAAAGCAGTGATTAATCAGCTGCACTGTAATAAATCTGTGTAAGTGATGAACACCTGTAAACTTACTTCCCTTTAATGTTCAGCTAATACACCTTAATGAATAACACTAGATTTTCTATTTAATCTTTATGAAGTTAGAATGAGTGTGTGTGTGTGTGTGTGTGTGTGTGTGTGTGTGTGTGTGTGTGTGTGTGTGTGTGTTAAAATCAGCCAGACTCAGAAACAGCCCATGCTGGTAAAATTAGACTCTCATTTCCATATGAAGTGGCTCGATTAATAACGGCGCCATTTCGCTCTGTGTGAAATGAGCGATGAAGAATGAGCGTAATTGTCGACGGACATCTCGGCAGTAAAGCATCTGTTCATGTTCCTTAGGGTACATACCCGGCCCTGTCGTAATCCAAAACAAGGGCACTCAACTCTGAGAGAGAGTTAGAGAAAGGGAGAGAGTTAGAGAGAGAGAGACATGACAGATGTTGGTCGTGTGACAAAAAACTTTTCATTTCTCTGGTTAAAGACTCAGATCATGACATCAGTTTCAGTAAACCAGTTTAATCCATGTTGGTGTTTAGAAGTGCATTTCTTTCTACACTTTATTATAAATAGTGCCCCACCGAGGTCTGAGGAAGTCATTACAATTTAATGCTTTTTTAAAATCTATTCAACTTTATTTTACCCTGCAAATGACACAGCAAATGTGCATGCTAACATATTAGCATATCTGTCAAGAGAAAAGGCTAGAGTAAAATAATCCAAAGGAAAAAGGGAAATAATCAAATACAACAGATCGTCAGACCAATTCGAACACCAATGGACAGGAATCTCATCACTATAATGACATCAAGTTACTACAAAAAGATTTAAACAGTAAACAACATTAAGACAAAGCCACAAAGGAACAGGGCAGACTTGAAACTGCAAAACTTCACACCTGGGACTTTAAATTGGATTTGTAAACATTTACCAAAGTCTGCATGAAGTCTAACTTCTCAAACAAGAACTCACTTTTACCTGCAAGGCACACATCAATCTACAGAATAAATTTAGTCCTAAAAGAACAAACATTATGGGAGGAGTTATTAAACACCTGAAAGATGGGAGGAGTTACTAAACACCTGATGGATGGGAGGAGTTACTAAACAACTAGGATAATGTATGGGAGGAGTTACTGAACACTTGAATGATGGGAGGAGTTACTCAACACCTGAAAGATTAGAGGAGTTACTAAACACCTGAAGTATGAAGGATGGGTGGAGTTACTAAACAACTGAAGGATGGGAGGAGTTACTAAACACCTGAAGGAGAGGATTATTTACTAAACATCTGAAGGAGAGGAGGAGTTACTGAACACCTAAAGGATGGGAGATGTTACTAAACACCTGATTATGGATGGAGTTACTAACAACCTGAAGGATAGGAGGAGTTACTAAACATATGAAGGATGAAGGATGGGAGAAGTTACTGAACACCTGATGGATGTATGGAGTTACTGAACACCTGAAGACTGAAGGATGGAAGGAGTTACTGAACACCTGAAGGATGAAAGATAGGAGGAGTTACTAAACACCTGAAGGATGGGAGGAGTTACTGAACATCTAAATGATGGGAGGACTTACTAAACAACTGAAGGATGGGAGGAGTTACTAAACACCTGAAGGATGGGAGAAGTTACTAAACACCTGAAGGATAGGTGGAGTTACTAAACACCTGAAGGATGGGAGGAGTTACTGAACACGTAAATGATGGGAGGAGTTACTAAACACCTGAAGGATGGGAGAAGTTACTAAACACCTGAAGGATGGGTGGAGTTACTAAACACCTGAAGGATGGGAGGAGTTACTGAACACCTGAAGGATGGGTGGAGTTACTAAACACCTGAAGGATGCGAGGAGTTACTGAACACCTAAATGATGAGAGGAGTTACTAAACAACTGAAGGATAGGAGGAGTTACTAAACACATGAAGAATGGGTGGAGTTACTAAACACCTGAAGGATGGGAGAAGTTACTAAACACCTGAAGGATGGGTGGAGTTACTAAACACCTGAAGGATGGGAGGAGTTACTGAACACCTGAAGGATGGGTGGAGTTACTAAACACCTGAAGGATGCGAGGAGTTACTGAACACCTAAATGATGAGAGGAGTTACTAAACAACTGAAGGATGGGAGGAGTTACTGAACACCTAAATGATGAGAGGAGTTATTAAACAACTGAAAGATGTGAGGAGTGTCTAAACAACTGAAGGATGGGAGGTGTTACTAAACACCTGAAGGATGGGAGGCGTTACTACACACCTAGAGGATGGGATTATTTACTAAACATCTGATGGATAGGAGGAGTTATTAAACACCTAAAGCATGGGAGGTGTTACTAAACACCTGAAGGATGGATGGAGTTACTGAACACCTAAAGAATGGGAGGAGTTACTAAACGACTAAAGAAGGATGGACAGAGTTACTAAACACCTGACAGGAGAAAGTAGGTGATGAGTTATTCAGTGATCTATCAATAACTGCAGTCAGAATATAGTAAAATACTCTAAATGGCATGTAACCATAACTAGGTAAGTAGCTAAACAGCTAATGTTAGCGAGCGTCGGCAGTTGGATTGAAAACATTTTAAAGTTCAGAAGAAGCTCCATGTATTATATCAATGTATTTACACAAAAAACCTTCAGAATTAAATCAAAGCCAAACCCTGGGGATTCACATATAAGCGTATAATCACATAACAGCAGGGTGAGTTTCATCCCACACACACACACACACACACACGCACACACAGTCGTGTCAAACCAGAGATACCAGAGAGCATTACAGGGCATCTCCCAGAGACAGGATTGTGCGTAAACAGCTGGGCAATCAGAACATACTGTACGCCTGATACTTGTGCATGTGTGTGTGTGTGTGTGTGTGGTGATCCTGCATTTTAGCTGCTGATCCTCATGCAGTGGATTAGACGAGGACACACTCCACACAGCATTTAAAGCGATTAGACTGTGTGTGAGTGTGTGTGTAAGAGAGAGAGAGAGAGAGAGTGAGAGAGAGAGAGAGAGAGAGAGAGAGAGAGAGGAGGAACACCTTTATTTTTTATCTCATTAAAGGGTGGAGCTTGGCTTAACTTTGAAGTAATTAGACTTGAACTTATCATCACTGTATCTTCACTAATGTTACCTAGTTTGACCTACTGAGCTTTGTGACTTTAAAATGACAAATAACTTTATAATATATAATACTTAATAAAATTCCTAATATTCAAAGTTAAAAATTTGAATAACTTTGGTCATAATTCCAAATTAATTAGATAATTTTGAATAAATTAAAAAATTGTAATTCTTAAAAAACTAAAAAAAAATGTATGAAAATTGTAAATAATAATGTTGATAAAATTATGAACGTTTAACAATATTGATGATAATAATAATAATAATAATAATAATAATAATAATAAACAATATTTATAATAATAATACTAATAAAAATAAATTATTATTATTATTATAAGTTTTGTTAAATAAATTTTATTATTATTATTATTAATTATTCATATTTTCATAATAAAAGTTATTTACAAAGTCATCAATATAAATAACTTTAAGAAACTTTAATAAAGTGTTTTAAAAATAAAAACACAACGTTCAGAATGTAATTCTAAATACTGTAACTTTTGAGACATTATTTTCGATTTAAGACAAAAAATGTTTTCAAAAACTATTAAAATTTACAATATTATTCCTTAATTTAATATCATGTGAAGTCCCAATTTTTATCACAATGAACATAGTTTTTTAAAACAGTTCATGTGGCGCAGTTTATCAGTCAGCTGTTGCTATGGAAACATCTACATTAGAGCTAACGCATTAATGTAAACCTGCGCAACTTAAAGAGAAGTAACCAACACCTTCTGACCAATCAGAACTCAGCAGCTCTGTGTGTATTTAAATACTGTGTTGTTATTGTGTGTGTGTGTGTGTGTGTGTGTGTGTGAGATTACGCTCATTCTGCCTATAGGACTCAGAGGTGTGAGAGAAAGACCTGCAGCTCTGACATTATGTATTAAAGTGAGTTTATAACATGCTCTGTGTTGAGCTCACGCTGATGAAACATCTGTCTGCGAGTCTCTTTTTCATCAGCTGCAGTCCCTCAGTGCTCTGATTGGGTCATGCCAGGGTCAGCTGGTCACGCCGGTCTTATTCCCCGCTGTCATCAGGTATTTCTTTACCTTTTCTCCTCAGGCCATTCGCTGGATGTCATAAATAATATCTCCAGCTCTGTGATAACCCTCGTGCTGCCACGGCTGTCAGGGATTTTAGACGTTTCTCCTATTTGGGCGACTTCACTGTCAAAAACTGATGCTGAAAATATTTTTGTGGAATATGAGCCTCGTCGTGGAGGTAATATCAGACGTATTATTGGTATTGCTTCGTCTCGGATCGTCCCGAAGGAGCACAAATAAAGCCCAGAAAATGTCAAACGGACATATAAGAGCTGTCAAGGAGAGGAATTAAGAAACTGCTGTTTGAGTTGTGATTAAATTACAAGGACTCTGAAGTTTCATTAAAACTAGCAGCATGTCTTGATCTAAATTTCACACTTTGATCAGTCCTGAAGGTTTTTATACACGGTAATTACACTAACTGAACAAAGAGTTCAGAAATCGTGACAGGAAATGTCTGTGCTGCTGTCCAGGAATGAGTCTATATTAAGAGCGAGAGAAAGAGAGAACAAGAACAACACCATAAAGTATTAACATCTAATTAATGCCTAATTCTGAACACGGTCAACATTCACATAAACACAAAGAAAATGTTCAACAGGTGAAAATGGCTGAGCACAAAAAATTAATCCAGTAATTAAAGAGATGACTTTATGACTCGGTCCCTAATACCATTTGCAGCACAGAAATTCTCAAATGTTTAGCATTTTTGCTTCATTCACAAAGATCATCATTAAAGGTTGAGTGTTTTCTCAGTATGATTGATTGATTGATTGATTGATTGATTGATTGATTGATTGATTGATTGTGTATATGTGTGTAGATTGTGTTTAATTCTTTAATTGTAAGTAGATCTGGATTTCCTTTGCATGACAACAGAAAGTGATTAAACATCTACATTCACACAGTAACTTTTTTTTCCTCTTCAGCATATCGTTCAGCATGATGCCACCACCCCCATGTTTCACAGGGTGGATGGTTTTCACAAGCTATTGAGCAGTGTGTTCGTCACGGGTATTTGTGTATAAAAGCAGATAAAGAAATGAAGAAAAAGAAAAGATTGTTGATACTTAAAAATATATATTTCCTTTATTTACAAAGAAATAATACTTTAATATATTCAAAGTTATTTGAATATATTAAAGTATGCATGTAATATTGGACTTGTATGACATGCTAGCGTGCGTCTGAATGTTTTTACAGCCTAAACATACATTTCAGCTGGACATACTGTTCTTGACGTTGTTGTTTCGTTAGTTTGTTCTCTACATGTCAGGATCTAGATACTAAGCAATGTGTTTGACTTTTATAGATATTTTGCTGTTTATTTGTAAATTGTGGCTACATGAAACTTTCGGTTTAGAATAACTGATACACGGCTTTAGACAAACTCCACTCACATCTTTATTTAACTCTAAGCAGCGCTTAAGTCTGACGTCTGAAGTCTGAATTTCACTTTGATTGAACTGTTACATCATATTTACAAAAAACTATGTCTTTTATCATTCCTCAGGCTGTAATGTCTCCAGCTCCAGTTTGATTGTGTGTAAATTGGCATTAAAAGGATCGGTTGTTTAACGCTTTTGGCATCAAGGAATTATTTCAGCATGCTCAGTGGACCATGACCGCCTCTTGCAGTGAAGATTGTTCTTAAATATCCGAGCCAAACTGTTTTTATGGTGCCACGTTAGCCGTGAAAAGGCCGTGTGTGAACACAGAGTAGATTTCCAATCTCAGCTGTGTGTGCACTTTCATGCTGGAGTGAATGGGAATCGGTTATCACAGGCCCACAGGGTGTAATAGCGCAGCTTTGTTTTAGCGTAGCTTAGCCAGAGCTTCTTTATGTTTCACATCAGAACAAGGCTCAAGACACTGAGAAACCTGCAGGAGACCTGGTGTGGAATATAAACCCAGAGTGTGTACAGTCTCATCATATAGAAAACTAGTGCGAGGCATTACGACGCCTATACGGCTAAATACTGCAGCTTGCATAACTGCATTGTTCTGTAAGTATTAAACACCCTGTGTGGTGCTGTTACAGGAAAACAGAGATACTGTTACTAACACAGACAGGATTCTTTTCCTGTAACAAACATCCTGATGTAAAGTACAAACAATAAAGCACAGACACACACCACAGACACACACAGACACACAGTGACACATACACACAAACCACAGACACACAAACACACACACACAAACATGCACATACTGTAGACAAACTTTGTCACACACACACTCACAGTGTTCAGTGGATTCCTACCAATCCTTAAATATCATGTTGTTTCTCTGCTGCTTGTCTCTCAGTTTCCTCAACAGTTTCTGACAGTTTTGTTTATTTTTTTCTATAATCAACCCCCTTATAAAATAATACTGTTCCCAGAAACATTTCTCAGATTTATTTATTTATTTTTTTAATCTTTTATTTTTTTCTTTTAATCGCTCTTTGTCTTTATGTTCCTGTTTCATTTGGTTTGTTTGTTAATGCATTTTAATTTTAATGAGCAGTGTGTTTAGCACGACAGTGAGGCCAAATGTAGTTGCAGTTAAATCTGAAAATATAGAGCAAAATATATATTTAATATATGTATTATTTATACACTTATTAGCCTTGACCTCCTGGTGGTCCAGAGGAAAGATATCTTTGCCACGCCCTGGGTTCCATTCTTGGGCAGGCTGATATCCAAGCCAAAATGGGCAGGTTGTGTCAGGAAAGGCATCCGGCATAAAACCTTAACCGAATCTAATATGCGATCTATGTGATCTGCTGTGGTGCCTCTGAACCTAGAGCAGCCGAAAGAAAGAAAAATGAACTTATTAGACTTATTGAAGATGATCAGGCAGAACCTGGGAAAAGTTCAGAGGAGAGCAGTGAATAATTTTGCAAGCCACTGTATAGTTATTAATCCATCTGACCATGTGAACCATCTAAAGAGATGATTTTATAGACGACAAAAAGGTTTTGACTTCGTTAGCGTAATGGTGCAGCTTGTTTACACACCCATGAGCCAGGTTGTAGATGAAAATGAAACAGAAATTGGCTGAGATAAGAACCTTCAGGCTCTGAGGAGGTAAAATAAGATTCTGAGCTCTGGCCTGATTGATCCGCTCGAGAGGTGAACGAGCGTCCTGACGGCTGCTTTGAAGTAAAGTTTGGAACAAAGTCCATGATGTCACACTTTATCAAACCTCCTTTGATGTCGAGGGCTACAACATACATGCTTTCTCTCCACGGAGAAGGAAGGTGTCCCGTATCACTCCCTGGTTTTAGATGTCTGATGTGATGTTGCTGGCTCTGAATCCAAAATGTCTGCTGGAAATATTTATATCTAGATATTTATTTATAGATATTTTATTATATCTATTTAAACCTTTAACCTAAAACTACTATGACTGCTACAACTGATATTAGTTAATAATGCTTACTTTATTATTTTTATAATTGTTGTTGTTGCTATACATGATTGTTTGTTTGTTAAATATAAACTGTAGCTACAAAAACATTAGATTTTGTTAAGCTTTAAATAATAATTACATTAAAAATATTCCGGTGTAAAAACGAGCTGAAAAATATAGATTTTGCATAATACTACTACTACTACTACTACTAATAATAATAATAACAATAACAATAACAATAACAATAACAATAATACTACTAATAATAAGAAGAAGAATTAAAAGAATTAAACATGTACTGTCTATTGTAAGGGCCCCTTTAATGCGCATGCGCGTTAGCTCATCAGTGCGCATGCGCCGAACAGCTCCGCTTCAACCTCAGTCTGTTTGGGATGAAACTAGCTAACATGCTAACTGACTGATTAACGGATTAAACACGGGAATTTCGCAAAACAAAAGTTTTGACAACTCGTGGATTTTTTAAATAGTCTGCGCTGAAATGATGGGCAAGTCGGAGAAAGGTTTGTTACTGTGTCCGAGGACTTTTTCTTTAATGTTATTAGTTTAAGGATGTTGTGTTAGCTTAGCTTAGCTTAGCTTAGCTTGTTTTGGTCGCTTGTTAGCTCACTTTGTTGTCTTTTGCTTGATAAGTGAAAAAAATAAAATAAATAAATATACTCTACTTTTAAATTTATATATATATATATATATATATATATATATATATATATATATATATATATATATATGCTGTACTTTTAAATTACTGCTTGTTTATATTATTATTATTATTATTATTAATAATAATAAATTGTATAAATATAATTTTGTTTTTTATTAATAATATATATTAATTGCTACTTTTATATATCATATATGTAATCAAGGTAATTCATGGCAGGAAAGCATGCCAAAAGCAAAATTAATTAAACCCCTACATAATAATTAATTTAACTTATTCCATGCAGATATTTTATAGATTTGATATTTATTAGATGTTATCGTAAAATATATTTTAATCTATCAGCTTTATTATGTGGGTGAATAGTCAGTGGTATCAAATTTAAGCAGTTTATTAATCAGATGATTTAAATCTTATCTTCCAGGCTTTGATTGTACTGTAAAACATTTCAGATGGACATTTCTACTGTTTTGTATTTAGTTTTTTGTTTTTTCTTTACATGGTCTTGATCAGCAAGGACGTGTTTGGACTAGCACTGGATTATCAGGAAGCTCAGTCAGGGGAAGACTTTAACATGGGTATCACATAAAGACCTCAAATAAGATGGTTTATATACAGGGTAGGTTTAATTTGGACAAAATAACCAAAAGCTTATAAACACTAGAGAACTAGAAACACTAGAGAATATCTATGAAGAAAAGGCAGGAGACATTAAGTAACTTGAACAACAAACCAAAAAACGCTGGATATAATGAGATCTACAAACAAAACACAACCCGTATGATCATCTGAATCACTTCTAACGTGGTTTAGGCCGGGTCTGCTTCCTGAGCTAGTCCTGTTCTGTTCACAAACGTCTTGATGGTTCTGTTTCCATCTGGTGTTCTCCCTCAGGTTGGGACGAAGGCAGAGTTCCAGGGATGGTCCTGTAGACCTGGTCATCATTAGCATGAGAGAGAAAGGTTTTCATCAACTCAGGGTGAGTTTCACCACAGTAGTGTAAATGTGGACCAGTGTAGATGAGTGATGATGGACCTGACAACATCTCCAGGCCATGTTGATGCTCTTGTAATGTGTGATGAGATGACAGGTGCTCTGTTTTTAGACCGTTATCCTCCGGTGTGGAGTGGTGTGTAAAATCCAATCTGAACTTCTCAGATCTACTTTTAAATAATATGAAAAACCAGCTGTAGCTGTCTTTTCCACTCTGGACCTGCTTTGATCTGAAGGCAGGTTCCTCCTCTTCCCCCTGGGAAAACTTCTCACTGTTGATATTCTCTCTCTCTGTCTCTCTCTCTGTCTCTTTGTCTCTCTCTCTCTCTCTCTCTCTCTCTCTCTCTCTCTCTCTCTCTCTCAGCCTCTCTCTCGCTCTCACTCCCTTTCTCAAATGCTAAATAAATACTATTAAAACGAGAGGCATTTTCTTGAATATCTTCTGTGGAACTTCACAGGATGAGATGGAGCAGCTTGGGTCCGTGTGGTGCTGACAGAGGCGAGTCTGGGCCTGTGTTAGACCTGTACAGACATGCCGTTTAGCACAAACACTGCACTACTAATTTACAGAAAGTCCCTTTATCTTAAAAACAAAACACTCATGTACCTGCCCACTGTCATCAAAAGACAATAAACAACACTAATTTATTTTCATTTACATAATTTCATAAATAATTTGCTTGTTAATAAACCAGGTGAAGCAGACAAATAAATGTTGTACTTGACTAAAATGTCAACTAAATGTTAAAGTAAATAAATATGAAATATTAATTGATTAATTATATATTATAAATAAGGCATCACCTGATTTCTTTTAAAGCATAAATAAATAAAAAAAATAATAGATATCATTTGGTCCAGATAAATAAATAATGAAGGCTATTGACTTAAAAAAACAACCAAAAAAAACCCTCAAGAAGCCTCAAATAATGTAATTTAAATAAATGAATTAAAGTAAAAAAGCTGACTTGGTCTTAATTATTAAATGAGTGACTGAATTAAAAATAATTTTTGGATGAAACATTTGTGTAATAAAATAAATAAATATTCACTACTGGTTGCTTTATAATATAAATGGGGAAAAAATTCAAAAGATTCATATAGACTAAGGCCTAAACCAATTAGGTCTAAAACATAAATAAATAAAATATAAGTAAAAATAGTACGTATCTAAGTAAGTAAATACGTAAACATAAGTAAATAAAAAAATGCTAAAGCATCAGTGAACTTTAAAACTAAAAGATAAAATAAAAGAATATAGAATAGAAATATTGTGCAATTAAAGTTTTCTCATTTATTACATTTAAAATGAATAAATATGTTTTAAGCTTGACTAAAAAAACTCTGTAATCAAATTTAATAATGAGATAAATACCCTTTTCCTTTTAAATCATAAATAATTACAAAATCATTGTTTGCTAAAAGCCTGAACTAATTTGGTCTAACAAACTACACAAATAATTAAAGAAAGAAATATATAAGTGAATATATAAGGTTATTGCATCAGTTAAGTGTAGCTTCAGCTGACACACACACACACACACACACACACACACACTGCAGTCCTGTGTGATTTTGCACATTTTAAACTCTTTATTATAAAAGAAGCTCTTTAAAGCCTGTGTTTATAAAAAGCTAATAATATAAATAATTTCAGCAGTGTGTGAAACGATGTCTAGACTGCAGTGTTTTATCGTCAGGCCTCTCGACCTCGTGCTCAATCTGAAAAAGAAGCCGCTCTATTGTTTACAGGGTTAATGGGTTTAATTGATGCCCTTTTTACTCTTTTATTCTAGTTTATTCTAGAAAGGTCCATATAAATCAGGGTGATTCTTGTTTATTCAGTACAGCAGGTTCTCCTGTGCCATCCTCGTCCTTTCCCCTTTCCTCTTTCTCCTCCTGATAGGTTGCTCTTCTCTAATAGTTCAACTTTGTCCCACATTCACACACATAATGACTTCCTGATGTCGAGGTCTTCGCTCTGATATTTTCAGAGGATCAGGATGTGCAGGAATGAGAGAGAGATTGCAGCCATTTGTTCTCTCTAAGCCTTGATGTTGCTGTCTTTGTCCACGCAAAGGTCAAGTGGTGAGATTTCGCCAGCCGTGGGGCTTCGCGTCCAGACAGAGGAAGGTCAAATGTCACGCGTCCTTACTCCTCCTCCTCCCCCTCCTCCTCCTCCTCCCCCTCCTTCTCAGGGAGAGATGAGCAGCGGCCCTGTGGCCGAGAGCTGGTGCTACACACAGGTGAGCAGATAGAGGAAAAGAAATAAATACAGCTGAATAAATTCAGGTTTCATTGTGAAAGAGAAAAATATTTCGAGTGACTAGACCTGAACGATGTTCACCAGATTCCCAATCTATTAACCGAGACTCACTACATAACCTAGGTAGGTCACTAGATCTCTTTTGGAACAGTATTTAATACTCAGACACAAGTACGTTTCTTAATTATGCTTCATTATGGACATGACTACATAGGGCACATCACATCCTAGTGCACTAGATAACCAGTGATATTTAATAGGCGCAGAAAATTGTATTCAATTATTACACCAATAATATAGTACTTATACTATATGTATAGTACATATGCTCACTCTGCATAGTGCACTAGATCTCAGATATAAGGGTCTGATTTCATGACATTAATCCAATGACCTTGTTGGTGTAAATGAATGTATGTGTGCAGGTAAAAGTAGTGAAATTTTCCTACATGTGGACCATTAATAACTTCAGTTTCTGTCGAGAAGAGATGGGTGAAGTACTGAAAAGCTCCACCTTCTCCTCAGGTCCCAGTGACAAGATGAAATGGTGAGACTGTTTCTATTCATGTGTACATAAAATCTATTAAATCAAATATAAGGATGAACAGAATCTGAATTAATATGTAGATTTAACACATTACATAAATAATGAACTCAGTGTTTGTTGTGTATTTGTGTTGTATTTGTTCCAGGTGCCTCAGAGTAAACCCAAAAGGACTCGATGATGAAAGTAAAGACTACCTGTCACTGTATCTTCTCCTGGTGAGCTGTCCAAAAAGTGAAGTGCGTGCAAAGTTTAAGTTTTCTTTACTCAACGCTAAGCAAGAGGAGACTAAAGCTATGGGTACGAACCACTTCTGCAGTAAACTGTGCTGTTTATTCCTCATTATATTTACTTCCATAACTCCTTTAGCATGTATATTTACATTATGTATTGTTCAGGTGTTTTTATTCTTCACTGTAGGGCTGGGCGCTAAATCGATTTTATCGATTTACACGAATGTGTAGTTTACGTCGACTTGTTTGAATGAAAATCGGTTTTCTCTTTATCATCCACTGACGCTCCCATCTGGGCTCTAGTGTTAATTTCGTCACCTATTTTTAATTTAGTCTTAGTCTTGTGCCAAATGTCCTTGTTAGTTTTAGTCATATTTAGTCATTCACATATCTTTTTTTGTTAGACAAGTTTTAGTTGACTAAAAGTTTCGTCATTTTAGTCTAGTTTTAGTCAAAAGAAAACTCAAGGTATCTTTTTTTAAAATAACACATTATTACTGAGATTATTACTGATAAACATTTCAGTAAAAAAAGTGTTTCACACATGTTTCACTCAAACTTGAGTGCACATCACGTGTTTTACTTTATTGATACTGCTTTTAATCGTAATGCAAAGACCGGTCATCGGGACATAAGCTGTCATCATAGATATCTATACACTATGAAGCTGTCATGTACAGTACAATAAAAGAGCCTGCGCAGCGACAGGAAATATAATTTAACACAAAAATCCTGCCTACACGGTGGACTTGCGCTCAGGATTTTTTTTTGAGCGACGTGTGGACGAATTGTTTCTACGCACACACTAAACAGCGCGAAGCCGCGAACTCGTTCTGAATATTTTAAAGGCGTGAGAGATTTTATCTTAGTTTTTATTTTATACAAAACATTTGCGTCTCGTCTTTTTTCGTCAACAATAATGCATGTTAATTTAGTCTCAGTCAGCGTTTTTGGACAGCGGTGCAGTCTTGTCATCGTCTCGTCTTAGTCATGAAAAAAAAAGGTCGAACATATCTCGTCTCGTCTGACGAAATTAACACTACTGGGCTCCCGTAGTTTCGAATGGGCTCAGCCCCCCTCCCACCGCGCGTTCGCCATAGAGATACACAAACAACATGGCAGCGAGCAGGGAAGAACGTCATCTGTAATGCGGAATTGGTTCGGTTTTGCGGCGTCAGACGCAGAACACACAACACCCCACTGCAAAGTGTGTTTAAAGTCTGTTGCTAGCAAAGGTAGCAGTACGACTAATTTACTGCAGCACCTTAAACAGAGGCATACTGTCGAATGGGAGAGATGTCGCGCCCTGCGAAATGAAAAAGACTGCGTCAGCACAAACACACCGACAGAAAACATCCTACCCTCTTAGAAACATTTACAAACTGTATCCAGTATGATAAGAAGGAGGCCCATTGGAAAGCGATCACGGATGCAGTGGCAATGTATATTGCTACAGATATGGTGCCAATATATACTGTGGAAGAGGAGGGGGAAAATCGATTTAAATCGTAAATCGGATTTTTTGTGAAAAAATCTGGGATTTTTAATTTTAGGCCATATCGCCCAGCCCTACTTCACTGTAACCTCGGTTAATTGGCGTCTTACACTCTCCTGAGTATTAGAAATGTTTTTGCTCCCTATCAGCTGCTGTAAACTGTATGCACTTTCCTAATGAATTAGCTTTTTAGCGAAGAACTGTGCAGGATAGAGATTTAGACCAGGAACAAGCTTTTATGCCTAGCCGATTTTCTACCATTTCTTTTTTTTTTTTTTCAATTCGAAAACCTGTAGCCTAACATAATTTCTTCATAGTCATTATGCTGAATAACTTATAGGACAGCGAGTAAGACTCTCACTGGCTAAACAAATCACACAGACATTACTATAAAGTGTCTAATTAAAATTTACATTTTTTCTCTGCCCCTTTACAGAAAGCCAAAGAGCCTATCGATTTGTTCAAGGCAAGGACTGGGGCTTCAAAAAGTTTATTAGAAGAGATTTTCTCCTTGATGAAGCTAATGGCCTTCTTCCAGACGACAAGCTCACTCTGTTCTGTGAGGTAGAGTGATTAAACCCTGTGGGAAAATCATTTCTAATTAAAAAAAAATGAACACGGGCCTCGTTATTTCCAGATGTTAGTATCGTGTTATCGGTACTCTAATACCCCTTTTCCACCAAAAAGAACCGGGTGCTGGTTCACAGCTAGCACTGGTGCTGGTTCAACGTTGGTTCCACTGGAGAACCTTCTAAGAACCGGTTTGCCTTTCCATCGGTTAGAGAGTCATCACAGAGCCGAGTCTGACGTCACTGTATACGTGTCACGTTTCCCAGCAACGTTAGCGCAGCAGCGGCAAACACATCAACAATGGTGGATGTTGCTTTACTGTTAATGCTCATGGCTTTGTGAACCTACAGTGGCATCCAAACGCGGCGAATCCAACGTGTACGTGCAGCTCCATGTAATTTGTATAAACGGAGGTTGTTATCGAGAAAGTACATAACGTTATTTTATCATTAACACAGAAAAAAGTTAGCCTTAGCATGTAGCTACCGACTATCATGTGTGCTGATAATGTATCATGTTGCAGTAAAGTAAAAGTGTATTAAATTAGTATACTTAAGGTATACATACAACAAATGCGCTAACAGTAGCCCCGCCCCCAGCCCCTAACGTAAGCGGTTCTTAAGTTTAGACTAGCAACGTTTTGGTGCTACTTAAGAACCACTTTTCCTGGTTCAGAGCCGGTGCTTTGGCTGTCGAAAAAGAAAGAACTGGTTTTAAATTAGGCTTCGAACCAGCACTCAAACTGCCTCGGTGGAAAAGGGTATGTATATGTACTACCCATAATGCACTGTGAGCAACCTTACCGTCTCTATGGGCCTCTATGGTCACTTCATGTGTTGTCTCTGATCCGATAGCTATCTAATTTGTTAAAACCGTTCCATTTACATTAGGCCACATAAATGCGTCTCTGCGAATCGGATAACGATCCGATCTTTCTACTCCTGCCCAAAATGCAAATATATATTACCTCATTTCCGGGGTAATTGAAATGGAACACGCTTTGGTGTGTGCGGTTTTCAGAATGCAATCAAAAAGAAGACGAAAAAACTTGCTACGACGGTTATGCTACAAAAAACAGCGTTTACTGTTTGCTGCATTTTGGCCGGCGGCAGCAGCGCGTTTTAAGACCCGACGAGACGCCATAAATGATACAGGAACGTCTTCTTACAGAAAACTTCAGCACATCATCACATCACACGATTATTCGCAGTGTCCACCACACAGGTCCCTCTGAACAAGCTGGTGCTATAGATACGATAACGTATTATAACAAGCGCTTTAATATAAACCATGCTGTTATAGGGGATTAACCACACCTCTCTTTTGTGACCAATCAGAATCCAGAATTACTCTGCACTCTGCTTTAAAAGTGCCGGGATCGCTTTGTTTATCATGTCGCTAGCAAACAAACGATCCTCTCATCCTTTTTGAGATTTTTTAAAAATAATTAGTCCTAACAGTTTAATACAGTTTAATATCATTAAATATCATATCATATTTTATCATATAAATATCATATATTATCATATAATATCATATTGTATGATCGGGAAACTCAAAAAAACTCCCAGAATCCATTTGACTGAGCGAGTCGAGGCGGCTGTGCCTTTCTGAGTTTCTCGAGTAAGCGATCAGGTTGCGTTGGGCATCTTACAGAGATCCTGCCTCTCTTCACGAGCACCCATAATAAGCAATCGATGAGAGAAAAAAGAGAGAGCAGTTTATAGTGTTTCGTAGATAATTAAGAGGATATTGTCTGGAGAGAGACAGAAAGAGTCTGCAAGTCCCGTTGGGATCTTCAACAAGGTTCAACGTTTGCTGGGAAATTGGCAATTTAATAAAGCAAATTAGATGCAAATTGCAGATGGGCTGTTTTCCATTGTTAATTGGATGGCTCTTGAGATAGAAGTGAGAAACTCTGCGACTGTTAAACCGTTGCCGGTTTTCTTTCTCACACAGCTCTGTTTCAGTCATTTAAAGGTATAATAAGCGAAAAATCTTATTTTATTTCTGTAAAAATAGATGTCAGGACGTTGGTTGGTAATCCGCTGGTGTTAGTTGTTATGGTTATTTATAGCTAAGAGAAATGTTGCCACCTTTCTGGTCCTGGAAGAGAAAGTGTGTGTGAGAGAGAGAGAAAGTGTGTGTGTGAGTGTGTATGTGAGAGAATTGTTTCTGTGTCTCTTCAGCTCTGTGCAGTACGACTCAGAGTTCTCTGGGTGTCTTCCTGATGGTTTTCCTGCAATTATTTAGGATTTGGATGCGCTGACTCACTGCCTGGCCTGCTGAGCTCCTCTAATCTTTTGCATCTTTATAAACGTTATAAATGTTTAGTGAAAATGTTGCTTACTGCGGTTAAAAGCGCATCGTTCTCTTTTCTGCCGAATATCTTCACTCTTTCGAAACACATTAATTTATGTTTGCTGTTGCACTCAGCCTTCGCTCCTGATCTTCTCTTTCTGTTTTTCCTCTGGTCCAGGTGAGTGTAGTGCAGGACTCTGTAAATATCTCAGGTCAGTCGAACACAAACGTGCTGAAAGTTCCTGAGTGCCAACTGTCAGATGATCTGGGAAACCTGTGGGAGTGTTCACGCTTCACTGACTGTACACTGTGTGTTGGGGGGCAGGAGTTCAAGGCCCACAAATCCATCCTGGCAGGTAAAGACCTACACCTATCCTCATTATGGTTTAGATTCCATAAATGTAAGCTCTGATCGGTGCCTTAAGATCTCACACAGATCTGGACACCAGATCTGAGGCAGATTGGTCCCATAATATTTCAGATATATTATTAGATCAGATCTCAAGAAAATTGGTCCCGCGTGATTTCAGGCAGTTTGATTCTTAGATTAAACATCTAAGGGCCTGGTTGAATTGTGCCTCCAAGATATTAGGTGGAGGATTGGTCCTCCAACATTACGGGCAGATTGCTCCCCCAGATCTCAGCTGGATTGGTCCTACCAGATATCGGACAGAACAGTCTCGTAGATAATAGGTGGAATGTCTTATAATCTGGTGGACCAATCACCTATTGATAAAGTCGCTTGGCATCTACAATCTTGAGCTAATTGGTCAACTTGGCTTTTGTGTGGATTGGTCCACTAGATGTGTGTGAGTTTGGTTCATCGGTTTCAGAGATACTTCAATCACCAGCTCATCAGAGTGCAACCTCCACATCAACATCACCATATTTTACCACCACCAAACCACCTCCTTAATCACAGGTCACAGTAAATAAAATAGGGGTGGGATAAATAAAATAAAATAAAATCCATGTTTTTAGCCAATCCTAATATATGTCTGACGGATGAATTGCTTTCTTGACAGCGAGATCTCCGGTGTTTAATGCCATGTTTGAGCACGAGATGGAGGAGAGCAAGAAGGTACGCTTTCACTGTGATTACTAGACGTTTCCTGTAGCTGTTGTGTCAGTACTTACTTTCTCTTTATTTCATCTCACACAGAACCGGGTGGACATCAGCGACGTCGAGCCAGATGTCTTCAAAGAAATGATGGGGTTTATATACACGGGGAAAGCACCAAATCTGGAGAAAATGGCCGACAGTTTGTTGGCAGCAGCTGATAAAGTAAGCGATGAAGCAACATGGTCTTGTTTTTCATCATATCGAAAAGTTATGAACTGACAGATTTGACCTGAACTAATATTTTACCTGCTATTAAACTGTACGCAGCTACTGAATCAGCATCACTGACTTCACTGCTCACGTTCGTTTACATTCTATCTCATCTTCTGTAAATTCATGCCTCATGTTAGCTAACATTAATGGAACCTTCTAGACTTCTAGTTTACATCATGCTACCTATATATATATATATATATATATATATTTCGAATTTTATAAATGTTTAAAGCCTATTTTATATTATAATGATTTTAACATTAGCAGTGGATTCTGTGCTATAATTACCAACATTTCCGACCCGAGGCTTCGGCTAGGTCCAGATCCAGTTTGGTGTAAGATGTGTGTTCTCAATGTAGTGAGCAGCAGTTCTTTTGGCTTTTGTTCATTTGTGTTGTTTATGATAAAGCTTAATAGATCAAACCCCAGTGCACGATTTATGCCCCTTTACCACCGAGGCAGTTTAAGTGCTGGTTCGGAGCCTAATTTTGGTTCGGTTCTTTTTGGTGGAAAAGGGGCATTAGACCTGGTTCAGGGATCAGTTCTGTGGCTCAGAAACGTTCTTCACCAAACATTCTGAACTCACTGCAGGAAACAGTTCAGTTCAACTTTCATTTTATTCTATTCTAGTTTTATTTTAGTCTCGTGCTTTTAACAGTGGACATTATCTCAAAGCAGCTTCAAGGAAATATACAAATTTAGAATAAAAAAAACTACAAAGTTTCAAATTAAATGTATATCCCTATAATTTAATATCGCTATATTATTTATATTGATATTTTTAGCCTTCCTGCTTCCTCGTCCTGTTTGTGTGAGCAGAAAGGCATCTAATAGGAATTTATGCTTCTTTATGCTTTAGTGTTTACTATTTGTAGTAACAATTGAACTTTAAACGAAGTAGCAGCAGTTTTTCACATACTATAATAAAATCTCACAACATGATGAATGGAAAAAGCCCTTATTAATCCGAGATAAACGTGACTGATGATCACCCGATTTAAAGGGAAAATGTGTAGCATGCTGCATCTATACACTAAATTATTCTACACGATAACACTTTAAATGATATTCGTGTCCGTCACGAAACGCTGTATGCAACCTTTATTAAAAAATGGCCCAGACACCACTTTAGCTACGTTCATCTGTCAGGACCTTTCCTCTAAGATCTTTTATGCATTATCTTTCTGACAGTAAGATTGAATAAGAATTTTCCCCTCTTACTTGTGTGGTGACATTTAGAATTGACAGAAAATACATTTTTTGTTTTGTTGGGATTCATTCTGATTATTTCAGCTCAATAAAAATATTCCATAATGTAACTGTTAGCTCCATGTTATAGACTCTGCGATCTTATAAACATCTGTACGGGACAGAAGTTCATCCCAGGTTTGTGAAGAAAAGTAGTCGTCTTGACAGAGCTGTAAATTGTGTGTCTGTGTGTGTGTATAGTACGCTCTGGAGCGTTTAAAGGTGATGTGTGAGGAGTCTCTGTGCAGCAGTCTGTGTGTGGAGAACGTAGCCGACACGCTCATCCTCGCCGACCTGCACAGCGCCGAGCAGCTCAAAGCTCAAGCCATCGATTTTATCAACAGGCAAGAGAAAAAAAAACCACGCACCGCTGAACCGTGGCTCTCGATGATAAATCACTGCTGCCATCCCTGTTTACACACTCTGAATGTTAGCTAGCTCTGTTTTTTTTTCTTTTTTATCTCTTCTGTAGGTGCAGCGTTCTCCGACAGCTGGGGTGCAAGGATGGAAAATACTGGAATAGCAAGTATGTAATTAGCCCGAGAGAGAGAGAGAGAAAAGGGGGGTGGGGTGGGAATGGAGAGAGAGAGAGAGAGAGAAGATTAATAACAAGCTCTTATCAGCACCAGAGCGCTGCATTAGAATTCATTGTTTTGGGTTCTGGCTGCTAAAACCTCTTCCGTCTCTGCTAGTTTTCTCCGTATCTCAGAATTTATGATGTTAATAGACTTTCAGAAACAGTTCAGGAATATTGAAAACACCCCAAACGCACACTTCTCATTGTTTTATTTCTCCTCCATGAAGTCCGCTTATAGTGTCGGTGTCATCATTCTCGTGTAAACGGCCGCTTTCCAGCCTTCAGAATCATACACACACACACACACACACGCACGTTTACACAGCTCACCTTCTGACACGTAACACAACCCGCTCTGAATTCCGCCCCTACTCCAAACACCAGGTCCGCGCAGAAGAAGAAAAAGCCGACAGCCTCGTTGACGTGAGGAATTTAAGCTTTATTCTATTTTATTTGTTTACAGTGGGATCACGGTGTAGAATAGTGAGGCATTACGAGTTCTTTAAACTGAAGGTTCTGGAGACACACTTGGCATAAAATCAGCTGTTTATAATCAGAGTATTTAAAGGTGGGGTCTCCGTTGTTTGAAAGCCAATGTTGATATTTGAAATCACCAAAACAAACACGCCCCTAACCCAAATGGGTTCAGTGAGTAATACTATGGTAATACAAATGTGTTTTTGTAGTACTGTGTGTTGTACCGTGAAAGGTTTAGCTCCGTTTCACGCGGAAGACGTTCAGTTCTCTCCAGTCATGTCAATGTTAAAACCGCTCTCTGCTAATGTCACACATGCGCACTGAACACTCTCTCCGCCGCATATTGACAAGACACGCCCCTTTCTGCTCATTGGCTACACGTTAGTCTTGTTTTTGTTTTGTTTGGCGGCCCAACACAGTTTTTTGAAGCATTTCTCAAACAACGGAGACCCCACCTTTAATTGCAGGTGGTTTTTATTTATTTATTTTTGTTAAATAGAATATGTATAGAAATGATCTGGTGCCTTAGTGGTGCAGCAGCAGACCAGCATTCTGTGCTCTCCTCACTGCGGCCTGGGTTTGATGGGGAAATAACCCAGCTACTGAGGGATCAGTTCAACCCCCAGCCTGGGTAACATGACAGGGTTGTGTCAGAAGGGCATCCAGTATAAAACCTGCTCCAAATCAAATACCCCGAGCAGCTGATCCTCTGTGGTGACCCCGAACAGGGAGCAGCTGAAAGGCATAGAAAAGATCTCTCCATACCAGAGTTATCAGAAAACAAAAAGCTTGACCTTAAATCTCAACAATGGTGCTGTGTGATGTGAGGGTGGGCGGAGCCTTCTCACGCTCTCTCCCTGTCAATCAGTGACACCGGCCTATCAGCTGATTGTTGATGACGCTTTAGGATTATTGCTGTGAGTAAAAATCACTATCTGCTGTTTGGACTTTAATTAAAAACTCCAATCAGGAGAGTTTTGTGGTTTTTACAGCAGTGTGTTTATTAAGCAGTCACTCTTAATCTGTCTCTGTCTCTCGACTGAGTGTTAGATTAAAGCACTGCATCGATTTGGAGTGTGTGTGTGGTGTTAATACTCTGATGTCTTTGTGCTCTTTGTGTCTCAGTCACTCTGCAGATATAATGGAGACTCCGGGCTGGAAGGCAATGATCCAGTCTCATCCTCACTTAGTGGCCGAAGCTTTCCGCGCTCTCGCCTCGGCTCAGTGCCCTCCGTTCGGCCTGCCCAGGAAGAGGCTCAAACAGTTCTGATCTCTCTCTCGCTCTCACTCTCTCTCTCTCCATCTCTTTCTCTCTGTTTCAGCTCGGGGAAGGAATTGAGACAACATGAACTCGTACTGCTCTCACTGATGCATCGCTTCACTCTCACTCCTGATTCTTTTTTTTTTCTCCCCATCATCTTTCTTCACTTTCTCTGTCTGTATTATTTCCTCATCTCCCTCACCCTATCCTCCCTTTTTTTAACCTCAGTTTGTCCTACTTTGCCTCTGTCTTCTCATTTTAAATTTATCCATTTATCTCTCTCTCTCTCTCTCTCTCTCTCTCTCTCTCTCTCTTTTTCTTTTCTCGTTTTCAGTCTTATCAGTCTCCTTTTCACTTTTCATTCATTTCTCTCCGGGCTGGAAGGCAATGATCCAGTCTCATCCAAACTTAGTGGCCGAAGCTTTCCGTGCTCTCGCCTTGGCTCAGTGCCCTCCGTTCGGCCTGCCCAGGAAGAGGCTCAAACAGTTCTGATCTCTCTCTCTCTCTCTCTCTCTCTCTGTCTCTCTCTCTCTCTCTCTCTCTCTCTCTCTCTCTCTCTCTCTCTCACTCACTCACTCACTTTCGTTTCTTTCCTTAATCACTCTTTGTCTTTTCTTCTCTTTCATTCTCACTTGATTGCCTTTAAGGGTTACAGCCTTTCACTTCGGTTTATTTTATCCATTTCCCTTATCCTTTCTTATTACACACACACACACACACACACACACACACACACCTTTTAACTTATATCATGTGATTTTTTTTTTCCCCATCTCTCTCTCACACACACACACACACACACACACACAAAAACACTTTCTCTTTTTGGCACTTGGTCTAAATCCAGAGATGAGTGTGTGAGAGGAAAAGCTATAACAATTGTTATAACTGTTCCCACACAATATGTTCGGTCTCAGAGCTTTATTTTCCAAATTTCTCGCCCTCTCTCTCTCGATCTTTCTCTCTCTCATCCTCCTCGTGCCTGCCTCATCCCAAACAGTCCGTTTCTTCGTTCCGTTGATCCACCTACTCCTCCTCCTCCTCACCTTTTGCACTAGTTCCCTGGGTCCAGCTGTTGTTTTGATATGATGTGTAAAAGGTTTGTTTAAAACAGATAACATTCTGATGTTATATAAATGTTTGGCCCGTTTTCGTGACTAGACATTTGAGATGATCAGTGAAACAGATCATGCCCCATATTGATGGCACTATTTCTATGTAAAGGACTTGACTTATATTTGAAATGTAAATACTTTAATGTTTTTTTTTTTTGAGGGGGACATTGGAGATGTGTAAAAGAGGTATTATCTGTGCTCCTCTACACTCGCGTTACTCAGACGTGACGTTACACTGTGAGAGAAACGAGGGCTAAAAGTTATAGATGATGTACACGAGTGTATCTTGAAGTATTTTCAGCCAGGCTATTGCTTTAATTTGTTCTCCTCTTTCACTAAACCGGTCTTAAACTGAATGAACATTAATATGTAACCCAACACACAGTGGCGATGAAACGTCACCAATATAGAAATATGAGTCGTCCGATAAGTTCTGGCACCCTCCTTTAAAATGGTTTTTAAAGTAATAATAATACTTTTTTATTGATGTTGTTGTTGATTATGGGCGTGGCCTGTCCAGTGTTTTGTTTCTTTTTTTTTTTTTTTGTTTGTTTGTTTGTTTCAATGGTACAAGTAGTATCTATATACACATCTCTAATCAGTGGTTCGATTTACATGCTAACTGCTCGATTTTGCTTCTTTCTTTCTCTCATTTCATATCTAATTTTCATTGAACTGAGAAAGTATCAGTTTAAATGCTGAAGTATTGGCTCACAACACAGCCGTTTTGTACACGTGTACTGGACCCGTATCATAGAGGAGACTCTAAAGAGAGTCCTCAGCACCTTTTATCATCATTAGTTACTGTGCGTATCTAAAATCTTCCAGCATTATTTACTTTATGTTCTTTTAAAGAACTCTGATCAGTTTCCAGTGGAATAAAAATCGGTGTATTATTTGATCAGCGTTGGAGTTTCCTTTAATGAAGGCTACAATAATGAGCATCCCCTCTCTCTCTCAGCCCGTAAGAACACACCTTTCTTGGCGTACACATGCACTTTTTTTTTCGCCTCCATACGGATGATGTTTTATATTAATATTCCTTTTTGTTTCATGTAATTTCAGTAAAATATATCATTTATGTTAGTTAGCATCAGTTCATTTACAGGTTATTTACAGCATTTTATGAGCTAACACTTTAATGAGCGTTTTTTACGGTTTATTTAGGGATGAGCGAGTACAGCATTATCTGTATCTGTTAACCATATGAATTATCTGTATCTGTACTTGGAGTGGGTGGGGCCTAATCCGGAAGTAGGGATCTGGGGTCTGTCTTGAAATGGGCGGGGCTTTAACCGGTAATAATTAATTTGGTAATAAAAATAACCACGTCTGAACGAACCCACGTTTACCAGAACTCTACTGGTTAGTAAGTACGTATTATTAACGTTACAACCCGAAGTAAAAAGCTGAAGAAACCCTAAACGTTAACGGAAAAGACCCGCGAACCCGAGTGACTGAGGGAGAGACAGAGAGCTGTTCTGTGTGTGACTGTGAGTGAGCAGAGCGAGACACAGCAACACAATACATCTGTATGTGTGTAGGGGAGGGGCGTTGTGACTAGCCTATCACAGAACGCTGACACAATCAGCTACCCAATGATGATTTTCATTCAATCCGAGCACAGATATTGACTCGTATTAATCGTATAATACTCGTACTCGGCAGAAGTGCTTTATCCGTACCGGATACTCGTTTCAGCCGAGTATCCGGCTCATCTCTAGGTTTATTGCCTGAATAACATCTTAATGTCGATGGGTTTAAGCCAGTAGTGTTTTAGCTCACACACCTCTAATAATATTCACACGTCTCCTGGTTAAACCGTGCCAGAACTTCGAATGATTCAAGTTATCCCGAGGAAGATGAAAGCAGGCTTTAAGAAGCCAGATCTCTAAAGTTTTCCTTCCTTCCTCTGATCAGCCTCTCTTGTCCTTTACCAGTCAGATTTCAGCTTCCTTTGTGTGAGAGCTCGTACTCCGATCTCCACTGACTCACGCCGCTGAGAGTCGGACGCTGGCATCATCACACTGTGTGTTGGAGAGTTACGTCATGTTGTTTTGGTATATTTCACTTGGAGGCATCTGTATGATGTTTAATGTTATGTCGATTGATTTGTTCTGTTTAAGAACTGTTTGTGTTCTCATTAAAAAAGTTTTTTCAGCATAAATTGTGTGTTTTTAAAATGATTTTTATTCAAAGCCTCGCTTGCGTACTCTATTCTGATGGAAAGGTTGCCTGGTATCTAGGAGACTAGCTCACTCCTCTAGCTCACTCGCATTAAGACTCTCGCTTAAAGATCTAGGTTTTCTCCAGCTTGCAGGTTCTCCTCTGGCTCATTCACATAGAAGACTTCATCTTGTAGGCTTTTTTCCAGCTGACGCACGTCCAGCTGATTCTTGTAGCTTAGTGGTGTCTGGCCGAGTCTCATCCAACAGACTCGCTCATCCAGTCATCTCTCATCATCCAGCACATAGTCAATCAGGCCATCTTCAGTGGACTCTTGTATAGATGAATTTTATCGTCCACCTGTCTCACCTCCACCTGTCTCTCATCATCAAACCGTCTCACATCCACTTGTCTCTCATCATCAAACTGTCTCACATCCACCTGTCTCTCATCAAGCAGTCTCACATCCACCTGTCTCTCATCAAGCAGTCTCACATCCACCTGTCTCTCATCATCAACCCGTTTCACATCCACCTGTCTCTCATCATTAAGCAGTCTCACATACACCTGTCTCTCATCATTAAGCAGTCTCACATCCACCTTTCTCATCATCAAATCGTCTCGCATCCACCTCTCTCTCATCATCAACCCGTTTCACATCCACTTCTTTCATCATCAAACCGTCTCACATCCACCTGTCTCTCATCATCAAACCGTCTCACATCCACTTGTCTCTCATCATCAAACCGTCTCACATCATCAAACTGTCTCACATCCACCTGTCTCTCATCATCAAACCGTCTCACATCCTCTTGTCTCTCATCATCAAACCGTCTCACATCCACTTGTCTCTCATCATCAAACCGTCTCACATCCACTTGTCTCTCATCATCAAACCGTCTCACATCCACCTATCTCTTGTCGACTAGCTGTCTCACATACACCCGACTCTGAAAGTCTAGCCGGTTCACTCATCCCTGATCATAAACCAAGATTTGTCGTCTCTCCGACTCCCGTTGTCTACTCAGCACTCATTTATAGCAACATTACAATTTGTTACCTGATTTTAAACTGCTACACATTTGCACAAATTGGATAATTTTCTGCTTTAACATGCTGGACTACAGAACTGATGACTTCAGGTGTCTAGGTTCATCGTGACAGATCAGGACACTTATTTATCTGACACGGCATTTATTTCACCTTAAACACTGGTTCATAGTGCTGAAGATTATTGGTGGAACAAAGAAGAAAACTTAACGGATCTGATTTTTTTCCCTCTTTGCTCTAACTCTGCTGTTCATATTAAGAGTGGGTTAATTACAGAGTAGATGTGAGATTCTCAGAACTGTAGAAATGTTTCATTATCAAACCCTCCATTTGTTCATCAGAGCATTATCAAACTCCTGTAACTCATAGTAACCAGCCTGAATATCTTATTCACTTCTTTTTTTTTTCTTTTTAAAAATAAATTAAAAAATCCCATTAAGAAGAGTTTTATGATCAGTGCAATTAGTTCATTAGTATAAAAATATTGGATTTTTATATAAGTGAAAAAAAATGAAAGTCGACTGCAGGAATGTAACGTATTCTCATTAATCCTGAATAAAAGCGGTGTGTAAATTGTGTATGTGTGTGTGTGTGTGTGTGTGTGTGTTTCCTTGTTTCCTTTGGTCCTGAATTAGCACTACAGCTGCAGCACTTTGCTCTATTAAAACACGGCGCTTTCATGTGCTCCCTAATGCCAGGGCTGATTAAAGCGAACAGCAGGCACTAATCCCAGATACGAGACACTCGTTTCCCTCGAAGCGTCTCCCTATCAGCACTCTGCTCTCCACTTTTACAGCCAGTGAGGAAATACAGCCTCATGAGGGAAGCTAGAAACCTCAGCTCTGCTTTATTTATTTATTTATTTATTTTTGGCCTAAGGGTTTGAACATGAGAGAGCATTTATTCCAGCAGGAAATAGATTATAATGAAGGAACCAGAGCACTGCGTCGGTCAGAACCAATACAGGACCAGTACATCACGGGCGTCGGGGTGGAAAGAGCAGACTTACCCCAGAGCAGATATAATATTGATTTATAAATTACTTCATAAGATATTTGATGAATAAAAGTTTTCTGTGTTTTTCATGAAGACCAGAAACAAATGCTCTATTTATCATTACACCTCTTTTATTAAAAGCTGCTAAATGTCACAATTATTTGGATTAATTAATGATACAGAGAAAAGGTCAATTAGTAATAATAATAATAATAATAATAATAATAATAATAATGTAAATTATGTAAATTATGTAAATCTGTGTCTTAAAATATTTTGTCTGTAAATAGCTGGCTGTTATGTCTTGTATAGTATCTCACCATAGGAAGCAGGATTTATTTATTTATTTGTTTGTTTATTAAGTCCTGTAAGTTATTGACTTTCTGTTTGTCTGAAGATAAAAGTGTGTTAAAATTTTCAGTGCATTTGCACGTCCACTGATTCACTCTGTTAATACACCGTAACTTCCTCCCGGATGGAAGGTCCCTTTTAAAAGACTGGTTTTGCAATTAGTTAAAAATAATCAACAAATATTTAACAGGCTATAAATATAAAAAAAATCTCTTTTTGGATACAGTGAAGTTATTTTTCCTACTAGAACAACTTATATATTCCTGAGAACATCTCTTTTTGGATACAGTGAAGTTATTTTTCCTACTAGAACAACTTACATATTCCTGAGAAACCGCAAAGAAGAGTAAATTCCTCTTTCCTGAAGATGTGGAAAAGTGGCACTGGAGACTCGACTCCACACTCGACACATAAACATGTGCGTACTTTAACAAAAAATTCACGTCAACGTTTACAGAGTTAAAAAAAAAATAAATCTTCTATGTGAACGACATGCATCTGCAGTAATGGAGATTTTAGCAGATTCTGACCAATCAGTGTCCAGATCTCATCAGAAAGGGAATTCTCTTAACACAAAGAAAAAAAAGTATTAAAACTCTTTTTTAAACATATGATTTCTTGTCTCGTCTCATATAAGCACAAAGTCAATGCTAAATGACCTGAAATCCAAGTCACAGCTTTGCTTACTTGACTTAGGTCTTAATCTTAAAAAAGTTTTAGAAATTTGTTGAACTGAAGATGATTTTTCAGCCTGAGGTTCAGAATAATACATTTCAAAAATCCTGAGACAACAAGAGCAATTAACAGAGTGTGCACACAGAGGAAGATTTTATTTTCTTTAGCTCGCTGAGGAGCCTGTGGAGTGAATCATCATCATCATCATCATGAATGCAGTCGTGATCTCTGTCCTGTTTGTGATGGTATTAAAAACAAACACAACGCATAGGAATTTGATTCGTCGTAACGGCACCCGAACATCTACATGAACATCAATGACTTTTTTTTTTTTTGCTTTGTGTGTTATTTTTACAGAGAAATCAGACGGTACAGGAAGAACGTCTCAGAAAATAATACAGCAGTAAGAGGAAGTCCATATCGAGGCTGAATCCATATCGATTTCTTTTACAGTCCACACCAAAATGAGGTAAAGATACTCGTTATATCTAGACTAGGAGAAGGAATAGAAATTTCAGTACAAGTTAAAGAAAAGTACAGCTTCATTGTAAATAACTCACTAAAACACACCAGGGGAAAGTAGAATATTATGTAAAACAGAATTATTTATTTATTTATTTATTTTAATTTTTTGGGGATTAAGGAGCGTTAATTGTTTTTCAGCTCCAAATTTCCAAATCGAAATTTTTGGTTGCATGAATTTGAAGTTTGAGTGTTTCATTGCTCGTGTAATCACAATAAAATAAGAACTTTCAAAAGCATTTAAAATAAATTCCAGATGAGTATATGATGATTATACTGTGCACGTGATGTTCTAGCTCTTCAGCATACATGAACGTCTCTGAAACTTGATTTCTAAATAACCGGTTGGATTCTCTGGTCTAAACAACATGAACTGAATTGTTGTGTAGCGATTGTGGTACTTGGTTTTCTGGTAAATAACAGATGTTCAGAGAAGAAAAGAGAAAAGAAACTCCAGAGGAGAAAAGCTGGTGTTGTTTGTAAGTTTGAAACTTATTTCTGATTTTTTTCTTTTTCTCCCAGACTGCTGACATGACTGACAGGTTAAATTTCATTTTTTGGCTTCAGTCCCTTCATTTAGCATGAGCGAGTGAAATTTCCCAGTGTAATTAATGATAATTAGAGCCTGGAAATGCGGAGCACTGTGGCAAGACCATGACAAAGTGTCGTTAATTGGCTGCCAGATTCACTAAACCAACCTGTCCGATGAATAGAGCTCTCGTGGGGCAACCTGGAGTTTTGTTTTTTACTTTTTTTTTTTCCCTAAAAGATGATTGAACCAGATCACAATGCTAATCCTGACAGCTTCGCCAACAATGTCACGTGTTGGTGTGAATTACGACGTCACTACAATGAGAATCAGAAGTACTGATGGGGTTAGAACACTTACACAGACACATACACACCTAAACAGTTCTATTTATATTCCATGTGTGTTTTGTCCTCTGTAGCTGGGATGCTCTTTATTGTCCCGCATTGGAAACGCCTCGGTGTTTCACATGACGCCTTTAAAGTAAACAAATCTCAAACTTAATTACATCACAGGACGTGTCCACCGTTTCACTCCTGTGAAAAACAGACTTTTGTCCGAAGCAAATGCTAACGGTGTTGCCTGATGTGGAACATCTGGACTGCTTTTTAATTGGCATTAAATATGCAGAACATGTGGAGGAGCTCATCGCTGCAGGGCGAGTCAGTTTGGGCCAGAAACCGTGGAGGAAATTTGGTTTCCTCAGAAGAGTTTTCAGCCAAGCTTAGGACCGACACACCCCAGGTGTTTAAACAACACTGCTGTCTGAGAAACTTAAAGTTTGGGCTGTGAATGTGGGCCGAGTCTGGGCACGAGTCAGCCCATGAGTTCAAGTCAGATTGGTCTGTGAGATGTTTTGATAAATTCATGACAGTAAGTTTGGGCTGAAAGACGGTTCGGGGCTGAGGTGAGGAGCGAGTCCTTCCACGTTTGATCAGAGTTTGTTTTTTGAAATACGGAAATAATTTGATGATTTTTGGGTCAAAGTAAGGAGCGTGTCAGCCTATGAGTTTGGGCCAAGATTGTTTGTGGTTTTGGACCATGATCTGGATTCCAGGTAAACACACAGGATTGTTGTGAAGTTGTGATAGACCTGTCAGGTTTGGGGTGAGGCTTTACACTGTGGAGGAGCTGTACAGTAGCAGTGATCCAGGAGATGGTTTGGTTGCGAGTAATAGGTCTGGTCTGGTCTGGTCTGGGCTGTGTGTTTGACCCAGGTAGGTTCGAGTCTCATTCAGGTTCTGAGATTATCCTGTGGAGGCGTACGGAGTCTCACTGTGGTAATTATAGTCAGGACATATTTTCTGCACCAGTTTATAGTCGGTGCTGTTAAAAGAGATATAGATACATATGACCTTAAATGGTTTGGAGCACAGCCACGAGACGTGACTCTGCGTCTGCTCCTGGTAACATGTTTTCGACATGTCTAAGCCGCACATCCCAGATTTCTTGTTCCGGTCCGTTTTTTCGTACTCGACTCGACAGTTGAAGGATTTAGTGTCCTTGGTTTCCAGTGTGCTCTGCTGTGTCATTTCAAACTCCACCACTTTGGATGGAGGAACCAAACTCACAGAGACGTTCCCTGAGCCGGTAGAGTTGTGCCGGAAGTAGACGCTGAAGGTCCCGTTTCCGTGGTCCACGATCTTCCCGGTGATCAGGAGGTTCAACTTCACGGTTTTGATGTTGGAGTTGAAATCACCCCAGCCAAACATTTTCTTGAACTTTCCCGTCTTCACAATGGGTCTGCGTTTAGTCCTGCTTTGCGCTTCCCCAACAGCTGTCTGGTTAGATAACCAGTCCCACGAGTCCTCCATTTTTTCCAAATATGTCATCTGTCTCATGCTGCTCTTGAGAGCACGATATCCTCTGGAGAACAAGCGCAGAGGGTTTGGCGTGCGACTGCTTGGTCCTTTGGGGGAATGGTTGCCCTCGTTATCGCTCTCTCCCCAGTCCATAATGCCCAGCTCGGGAATCTGCAGACGCCTGCATGTGACCTTCACAGAAAGAGAAAGAAAAGAAAAAACAAGACACAGCAAGCGTTAGAGCATGAACTCCCAGAAGAAGCTATTTATTTTTGAATCAAGCATGAAATTAACATAATAAAGGGTACGGAGCAGGAAAATCCAGCCTTCAGGTTTTGTGGTAGAAAAAGACTTTTTCAGAAATAACGAATTAGCTCGACTCAAAAAAAAAAAAAAACACAAAGAAGGTTGTTATTTTCTGATATGCTGCTATGGCAAACCTTAGCTCAATATTTTGTATTCTCTTATAAAGGAGTGATATTAAATCAGCACACATCTAGAACAGGAAACGGGTGCCTTCAGATATGTTTATTCTTATAATGAACACATTTAGCGGGGCACGGTGGCTTAGTGGTTAGCACGTTCGCCTCACACCTCCAGGGTTGGGGTTCGATTCCCGCCTCCGCCTTGTGTGTGTGGAGTTTGCATGTTCTCCCCGTGCCTCGGGGGTTTCCTCCGGGTACTCCGGTTTCCTCCCCCGGTCCAAAGACATGCATGGTAGGTTGATTGGCATCTCTGGAAAATTGTCCGTAGTGTGTGATTGCGTGAGTGAATGAGAGTGTGTGCCCTGTGATGGGTTGGCACTCCGTCCAGGGTGTATCCTGCCTTGATGCCTGATGATGCCTGATGATGCCTGAGATAGGCACAGGCTCCCCGTGACCTGAGGTAGTTCGGATAAGCGGTAGAAAATGAATGAATGAATGAATGCATGAATGAGCACATTTACACACACTAAGGTGTTAAAGTTGGACGTGAAATAGCTGCTATTTCTAATTGTGCTGAAGTTATTCTAAGGGGAAAAAATAACTATTTTACTATTTTTGGCTGACGAAAACAATTTGGTTTTGTTTCTACACTTAAGAATTTGAGTTGATGTTCAAACCAAATGCTCCAGAACCCACAGTGAGAGAGATTTCTAGGAGACGACATAAAAATGCAAGGAGTTAAGAGTAAAAGTAAAGATTTTGCTTAGACGTACAATCACTCAAGTGTTTCCTGCCCCTGCTGACTCCAGTTACTCAACATCCAAGAAAGAAATAACAAGAAGTTTAAATAAAGTTCTGTTATTTCTGGTTTTTGAGAACGAGGTTGTTCCTCGTTTACAGACGAGCTTGGACAAAACGTTTTGCTCCTGATCTGTTGTTGAGTTACTAATACTTATGTGCCGCAGTGGATATGCTGTGTTGGTGGAAGATTTTCTTGCCTTTTACTGAGATTTGTGTGTGGCTAAATTCTGTAAAGTGTCAAGATTAGAAACAAATAAGGAAAGTCAGTGTGACTGGAAATTTCCAAAATCTGGAAAGAGTCTGATCGAATGAGCATGAAATTTATCACTGAATCTACATGACATCATCTTGATCCAATCAGCCAGCTAATCAGAAACAGATGAATGTTTATTACCTGTATAATAATTCATACGTAGTACATTAGGAAACATTGCTAGCTGGAATTCTTTCCTCCAGAATGAATCTTTCCCGGATTTCAATATTCCTCACTGTGTGAATAACTGCCTCAAAACTCATTACAGAAAGTCTGCAAAACACAAATAGTCGGATCATAAGCCCCGCCGCCGAGCCGCAGCCATCCCACACACCAAATCACCATTTACTTTCTTTTCTTTTCTTTTTTTTTTTTTGCTTTGGGACGTCAAGTTCTGGTCCACTTAAGATAAAGTCTTAATAATTTGTAGAAATAATCCAAACTTAGTTTTATTGGTAATTAGCAGCGGCTGTCGTCCCAAGGCACAGCGGAGGGGATCATTTGCTGCGGCAGATGTGAAAGCTTTAAGTAGGGCTGTTTGAAAACACACACACACACATTCACACACACACAGTGCTGCGCTAATTACACATTTTGCTGTAAGCTTAATTGAGTCATATGCGAATTCAGTCTGCAAAGCCGTCCGCTCGTCGCAAACATTACCCTGTAAAATCATCGGAACAGGGCAGAGCTCTGCAGAAGCAAGATAACAAAACGTTAGCATATACCGTGTGTGTGTGTGTACTGGTGTGTGTGTATACGTGTGTTTGTGCAAGCCTGTATTAGCTTATATGTTGTGGTTTTATCACAGAAAGCTTGTTCACCTCACACACACACCTGCACAAGCGATGCAAACAGACCATAATGACTCTGGAAATTGAGAGCTCTGTGTTTAATGTGAAATCGATGAACTGAAGGGTCGCATCATTTATCAGTTCAAACACGCAACCTAATTATCACAGCGTGTTTGTGGAAATAAAGAGGGAGAGAAGATAATGAAAATGTTAACACTTTTCTGTTTCTAAGGTTAGAACCGGGAGCCGGTGAGACGGCAGGAGAGTCGTGATTTGAAACAGGAAGTCATGATGTCGAGGTGCTTTACATTACAGGAGACACCGTGAGAGACACCTGATACACGTGACAGGGTAGGGTTGACTAGACGACGAGGACGATGCTGTGTTGTATCCTTCACATCTGATGTGTCTGATGGGAGATAAAAGTCATTTTACTGTTTCATTCTGATGGAATAAAGGATGGTGGAAAACACACAGAGCTACTACACTAGCATAAGACACGCCCATCCCCCCACCCAGAGCTTTTGATCGAAATTCATATATTCATTCATTCATCTTCTACCGCTTATCCGAACTACCTCGGGTCACGGGGAGCCTGTGCCTATCTCAGGCGTCAACGTTGTATCTCACAACGGTGTATCTCAGGATACACCCCTGGACGGAGTGCTAACCCATCGCAGGGCACACACACACTCATTCACTCATGCAATCACACACTAGGGACAATTTTCCAGAGATGCCAATCAACCTACCATGCATGTCTTTGGACCGGGGGAGGAAACCGGAGTACCCGGAGGAAACCCCCGAGGCACGGGGAGAACATGCAAACTCCACACACACAAGGTGGAGGTGGGAATCGAACCCCGACCCTGGAGGTGTGAGGCGAACGTGCTAACCACTAAGCCACCGTGCCCCCTTGAACAAAATTTATTCATTTAATTATTTATTTTGTTTAATTTCCTCATATTTATCTCCAGACCTGTTAAACTCCGTTGATCAGAATGCTTTTAGTATAAATCACCTAAAATATAGTTGTTATAATAAAAGTATTGACTTTAGAAAAGATTGTCTTGTCTAAATGCCACTTCATATTTGGTTCCATCTCCGTCATTTGTAATAACTGTGTGAGTCTCTATATTAATATTTATTTACAGATTTCTATAGTTTACCTTTAAACATCTCACCTTTTCACATATTATCTGTCTGAATTTGATTCGATTTACATTTCTGCTGTGTGTGTTTGTGTACACTTGGGTTCCTGTGCTTGGATTATATTAATTGCCCCAGCTGAGTGGTGCTGATGTTGCTGTAAGGCGAGGAATTGTGACCGGAGCCATCAGCATACAGATGGGGTGTTATGTTACTCCGGCGTGTCGGGAATTTGTGAAACGTCTGTCAAATGCTGCAGAATCCCTTGAGTCTCTGTGCCAGTCTTTAGTTCCCAGTTGACACAGCGTGAGACTCGGCTCAAGGTGAGACGAGAGGGAAAGAAAACTCTCACCTTGTCACAAAGGTGAGCACAAAGGTATGTAACACTGTGTGTGTGTGTGTGTGTGTTTGTGTGTGTGTGTGTGTGTGTGTGTGTGTGTAAGAGAGAGAGAGAGAGAAACCAAAGTTTTTGTTAAAACACACACACACACACACACACAGACTCTGACGCAGCTTGTTTGGATAAAAAGGTAAAGCTCGGCAAGGTCTGTTAGAGGAGAACAGCAAGAAAGATTAATTAAGACGGCTTTAGTTAATCTGCAGCGCTGGGCTTCGGGCGAATTCGACTTTCCTCAAATCAGAGAACATTTCAACAATAACCTTGAAATTTTCAGCAAAAAACATCCCAGCTCATGACATTTCTACTGCGCAAGCATGATCCTGACCAAACTAATGATCAGAGAACTGGGAGGACTGTGTGAGGAGCTCATCACTCTCAGGTGGTGCAGATTGTTAAGTTCTTCTGTAAAAAAAATTATATATCTGTTAATTAACTTGCGTAATTAACTTTAAAATTATTACTTCAGTATATAATAACTATACGTATAGGCACTGTATTTATTTTACAAAAATATTTTATTTAAATTTTACTTTTATCACAAAAAAATGCCTGTGTTTTTAGACATAGCACAAGATTTTAATTTAATATTATTCCAAATAATTTCTATATCATTTTAAACTATAGGAAATTTGTTTAAAAAAAAATTAAATACATGAATTAATTTTAAATAAATGAACAGCAGGTCACAAGTTAATCTGAAGTGTAGAAATGTAACCAAATATTTATTAATGAATTCATTGCATTCAGTAGAATCATTTGTTCTACGAATACTATCTATTTATTTATTTGCCAGATCAAAGGGTTTTCTCAGATTCTGAGATAGAGACTAGCGGTGACAGTATTTTAATATTACTGATTATAATAGAAACTGCAGGATTCCAGCTCTAGTTGAGGCAGAACACACACTCTCTCTCTCTCTCTCTCTCTCTCTCTCTCTCTCTCTCTCTCTCTCTCTCTCTGTCTCTCTCTGGGTGTGTGTGCGCGCACGTGCATGTGAGAGAGAGAGAGAGAGAGAGAGAGAGAGATTTTGTGTGTGTGTGTGAAAAAGAGAGAGAGAACGAGGGAGAGAAAGAGAGAGAGAGAGCGAGATTGTGTGTGTGTGTGTGTGTGTGCATGTGAGATAGATAGATAGTGAGAGAGAGAGAGAGAGAGAGAGAGATTGTGCGTGTGTGTGCATGCGAGATAGAGAGCGATAGAGAGAGAGAGAGAGAGCGAGTGAGATTGTGTGTGTGTGTGTGCATGTGAGAGAGAGAGAGAGAGAGAGAGAGAGAGAGAGAGAGAGAGAGATTTTCCAATCAGAATCTAAATGCACTTTTGGCTTGATTTCTCCTGAATATTTGTGTAAATCATGGTGATTATGAAATATCATTAATGAGATAATTTGTGTGATCTGGCAACCCAAACTCTGCACTGCTGTATTTAACAGTATGAAAGTGAGGATTTAACAGAACTTTAATCTTTAAAAGAACTTTAATATATTTAATTTTACAGAGCCGAATAATTGGAACATTCTTTATAAGCTCTACAGGTTCCTTATCGGTATATGTTCCGTAAATCTGTATCTCATGTAGACAGGTTATTTTACAGCCTGGACGCGAGAAGTCATGGCACCCTGTCCAAGCCCAGGAGGCGGGTATTATAAGTGGGTGAGGTCCCAAGGGCAGACAGAAGGATGTGTTCATAGTGCAGTTTGTTTTATTTCACCCTCCAGCTACAATCTGTGTTCTGTGATCAGATCAGCACCATTTCTCTCGCACTCTCTCATTTCTCTCACTTCTTGTCTTTCTCTCCGCTGACTTCCTGTAAGAGTGTTTGACTCATGATGGGAAATTCTTATTGATTAAAGAATGTTTTGTCCGTCAGCACGTGTTTGGGGTGTGAGCTACGTAAGGGCGTAAGTTTGACTTTGACATTGGTGGGGACATAAATAAAGTAGGTCTGCAGAGCCGCATTGTCACGAAAGTACAAAAGTTTATTGCTGTTTTCGTGACAGGAACAATATTTAAAATAATATTTTAGTGTCATAACTTTATGATGTCGCTTTGTAGAAGCCAACATTCTGTTTTCCTATTTAAGCTTAGACAAAAATTTATAAAATTTAATGCGGCCTAGGGCTTTCGAGCCACATGCTCCAAATTTGGATATGTTGTAGATCCTGGACTGAAGTTTGTTGCTATTACTTTTCTAAGCGATCCGAGTACCGGTACTTCTGGTACCGGGTCTCAAATTGGCCTTTTTTCCCCATAGACTCCCATTATAAACTTTGGAGGTTTATAACTCTGCAAGCTTTCGAACTACCTACACCAAACTCGGCCAGCTCCTTTAGGGTGATACTCTGAACAAACTTTTAAATTGGTGTACCAACTGGCTTTTCGGTTGTCCCGCAGCCCCGCCCCCAAAATATGCAAAATTTACAACATGGACATGTGACATATCAAAACAACAATGAGGGGAACTTCCTCACGGGTATTTTGATGACGTCACGTGATGTCACGTGAAAATCAAAAATTAGCACAACATGAACACTCAGGTGTTCAGTGAGGGGAACTGCCTCACGAGTATTTGGATGACGTCACATGCTCGTCTCCACTTGCCTCCAAATGTTTTGGCACCCTATCTTTCTGTCCACGTGCCTCCAAAAGTAACACTAACCCTTATGTCCACTCGCCCCCAAAAAGCCGCAGCCTTTGCAAATACTTGCCTCGTCAAAGCCAATGTCAAAGTTTGTCGTGACGAACTTTACAAATCTAGTTTATTAATGTTACACAGGTCAAAAACAACTAATATACAATAGGTCTATTTAATCTTACTTGTTTTTGCACAATGAAGTGTGTATTGTAAATGTCCGAAGTCTTTATGATAACAGCAGCAGCTGTTTATTATACTTTTTTGATGCCAGTAAGGATTCTGACAGAGAAAGTAAAAAACTGAACCAGCAGATTTCCTCCAGATCTGCTCCAGAAAGAAAATGTCTACGTCTGTCATTATCAGAAATAAACTGCTGGCATATTGGTTTCACATCAGTTTTATCCAGTTTAACTTGGTGGACATGACACACAGCAACACTGTTCAGTCTCACTTGTGTCATCGTTGTTCTGAGCCATGATATTAGTCTACGGAAAGCACTAAGACTTCTCTCAGTGTCAACTGATGACACTCAGACGGTTAAAAGCAACCTGACAAGCGTTTGGTAGCACATCAAGTACCAAAGGCTACAGCAGGGGACAGAGCTTTTTCTCACAGAGCCCTACAGTTATGGAACAGACTTCCAATTAGTGTTCGGGGCTCAGACACAGTGTCAGTGTTTAAGTCCAGGCTAAAAGCATATTTGTTTAGTCTAGCTTTTTATGAATAGCTTTTCTTAGATAAAGGAGTAGATCTGGAGGGTTCATGGGCACAGAGTGTTTGGTGAACTGGGATGTCTGGATGCTGTCGGCTTACCACCCTCGCAAGTCGCTCAGGTTTGCAGACTGTGGAGCGGTGGTACGCTTTACATCCCAGGAAGCCCTCATGTCTGTGTCACCTTCTGGTTCTAGCCTTTTAGTTATGCTTTCATAGCTAGTCTTGATGGAGTCCCTGTCTGCACTTTGCACATAATTTACATTGTCCATGACCTGATTACAATCATACTTAACAATTTTTCTTTTTTAAATTAATTTTAAACTTTAATTGTATACAATCATTTATTTTTAGCCTTATTTTTCTTCTTCGTATTATTATGTTGGCTTTGTAGAAGCCAACATTCTGTTTTCCTATTTAAGCTTAGACAAAAATTTATAAAATTTAATGCGGCCTAGGGCTTTCAAGCCACACGCACCAAATTCGGATATGTTGTAGAACTTGGTCTGAAGTTTGTTGTTATTACTTTTCTAAGCGATCCGAGTACCGGTACTTCCGGTCCCGGGTCTCAAAGTGGCCTTTTTCCCCATAGACTCCCATTAAAAACATAATACTCACTGGGCCTTAAATCATTCCCATGTTCACTATTTACACAGGTGAAGAGAGAGCGGCTTGTGATTAGTAAATGCTCTGGAAACATCATCATCATCATCATCATCATCATCACCATCATCATTAACATCATCGTCATCAAACCTATCATCATCAAGACTATCACCATTATCATCATCACCATCATCATCAAGACCATCATCATCAACACTATCATCATCATCACCATCATCATCAAGACCATCATCATCAACACTATCATCATCATCACCATCATCATCAAGACCATCATCATCAACACTATCATCATCATCACCATCATCATCAACATCACCTGCAATTGGTGCAACTGCTACATTCAGAAGCAATGTTAACACTTTTTCCTTCATTTTTGATCGTCATTAATCAGAAGCTCTTCTCCATGTTCCTTCACTCGTCTCCGAATTGAAATAAACACGAATTTATGACTGGGTTCCAAATCAACTCTTAAAATCTTCTTACTTTTAATGACTAACACATATCACCTTCTCTTATACTTATTTATTCATTTATACTGCACTCATTCTCTCTGTCTTTCTCTCTCTGTCTCTCTCTCTGTCTCTCTCTCTCTCTCTCATGTCTGTGTTGGAGGCCATGTTTCCTCAGCAGTGGGATTGGGATGAGGTTCAGGTGTTCGGAGGAACATGAGGAAAACGAGGCGTCAGTAATTAATTGGAGCTTTGACAGCTGAGAGAAGGATCACGCACCAAAACCATCATCATCACTCATCATCAGCAGCCTGACACACCGACTGAGCTCAGTGGACTGCAGTGTGTGTGTGTGTGTGTGAGAGTGTAAGAAATCCCAGCTGACGCACCATTAACTCTCCTGTAGCTTTCACTACTTAACGATGATTGCTCTGTCCCATCATCCCTCGCTCCCTCTTTACATTTTACAGCTGTAATATTTACCATCAGATAAAATTTCCTCTTCATTATGGAGAACGTTGTAATGAAGCAGCAGCACCTGAGTCACGCCCCGTCATGATGGGAGAAGAACTCAGAGAACATTGTAATGAAGCAGCAGCACCTGAGTCACGCCTCGTCATGATGGGAGAAGAACTCAGAGAACGTTGTAATGAAGCAGCAGCACCTGAGTCACGCCCCGTCATGATGGGAGAAGAACTCAGAGAACGTTGTAATGAAGCAGCAGCACCTGAGTCACGCCCCGTCATGATGGGAGAAGAACTCAGAGAACGTTGTAATGAAGCAGCAGCACCTGAGTCACGCCCCGTCATGATGGGAGAACTCAGAGAACGTTGTAATGAAGCAGCAGCACCTGAGTCACGCCCCGTCATGATGGGAGAAGAACTCAGAGAACGTTGTAATGAAGCAGCAGCACCTGAGTCACGCCTCGTCATGATGGGAGAAGAACTCAGAGAACGTTGTAATGAAGCAGCAGCACCTGTCACGCCTTGTCATGATGGGAGAAGAACTCAGAGAACATCGTAATGAAGCAGCAGCACCTGAGTCATGCCCCGTCATGATGGGAGAAGAACTCAGAGAACATTGTAATGAAGCACCAGCACCTGTCCCGCCTTGTCATGATGGGAGAAGAACTCAGAGAACGTCGTAATGAAGCAGCAGCACCTGAGTCACGCCCCGTCATGATGGGAGAAGAACTCAGAGAACGTTGTAATGAAGCACCAGCACCTGAGTCACGCCTCGTCATGATGGGAGAAGAACTCAAAGAACGTTGCAATGAAGCAGCAGCACCTGAGTCACGCCTCGTCATGATGGGAGAAGAACTCAGAGAACGTTGTAATGAAGCAGCAGCACCTGAGTCACGCCCCGTCATGATGGGAGAAGAACTCAAAGACACTTACAGTAACTGAGCACCAATTTCCCACAACACGATTGTTTGACAAATAAAAATAGTCCTGTTGTAGTGTTTCAGGGCAGAAACAGCAACTAACACACATGAGAAATACCTCTCAATGAGGTGAGGAAGAGTCCTGTGAAGATTTGATTTGTTGAACACAGACAGATTTGTTACCTGAGAGCTGCTGCTGTTATTAAAAAGACTTCTGACATTTACATTGCACTTTTCATTGTGCAGTTCACAGTGTTTTGCTCAGATCTCTCTCACACACACACACACACACACACACACATTCAAACTCGCACACAGACACACACACGCATACACACACTTTTGCTCGACTTAAGTTAATTTCTTCATTATTCTACTGAATACAGTCACCAACACTGCTGTCTGCCTGTGTGGCTTTGTCACGCTCCCAACACTAGATGATGATGATGATGATGATGATGATGATGATGATGATGATGATGATTGTGAATGTAAATGTTGACAACAACGATGATGACAATGATGATAATGACAACTTAAACCCCAACAACAACGATGATGATGATGATGACTGTGAGGGTGTGTGATTGCTGCATAGCTCTAAATCTGGATCATTTGTTGTGAAAATCTCTATTAGTAAAAGTTCTGTGTGATTTAAACTTTATTCCTGCTAGAAACTCAGCTGAGAAACTCTTTCCTTTAATTCATTCCTATCATTAAACCCAACACGAATCAACCAATAGAATGACACACGGAGTGTTTCTTTGCCCGGTTTTGCATCCCTCTTTGCCCGGTTTCATGCGGCTCTTAGGTTCATATCGAAGTTTGTATTTGTGTCTTTTTATTGTGCGTGTTCGCTTCGCTTGAGTTCAATACGGTAATTTCGTCAAACGCGCATGTGAGTGGGATGAAAATACCTCAATACCCCAGTACGAGTAAGGTCATTTGAGTAAACAATTTGTGTCAAGTTCGCTCTCAAAATGGCAGGAAAGAAAAGGTGATGTTCATGTGTGCCCATGTGTATGATGCGGCTTTTTGCGGTAACACAGTAAAAAATGTTGCTCTTGGTCTCTGACTGGTTGGCCACCCCTGGTCTACGATAACGGGAGGTCCTCCAGTAGGGGCTTCCATGGTGGTTTCAGTTGTGCTTCCGCCTCCTTTAGCAACATTACGCTGAAATAGAGCGTGTGGAGCTGCGTAATGCAATCTAAGAGCAGTGATTCGCCAAACCTCCCTTATAGCAGTCGCACACATTTCTACTGATTTTATTTCGTAGTAACAAGTAACGAAGACGCTTAGTGGAAATACTGTATAACGGAGTAAGAGTAGACATTTTATCTAGGAAATGTAGTGGAGTAAAAGTGAAAGTTGACATAAATTTAAATAGCAAAGTAAAGTACAGATACTTGAAATTTCTACTTAAGTACGGTAACGAAGTATTTGTACTCCGTTACATTACAACACTGCACCCGAGGAGTGTCACACAAACACACACAGTCCTAAAAGGAGCTGTATAGTTTGGAAGCACAACAATGTGTGGAATAAACGCAGCTCACTGACGCATCTGCAGTGACGTGAACTGAAAAACTTGTCCTTTGAGTTCGGAATTCATCTAAATATATTAACAGTGAAATTATTATTAGTATTTTTTTTATTTAATACTTAGTCCAGGTTTATCATGTATATTGTCCTTCTGGATCTCTGCGAGGGTGCAGCGAGGACAGAGGAATGATTTACGAGCACAGTGTCTGAGAATCGTGTCTCAGTGTGTTAACAATCAGAGTGAGAACCTGCTTGTGGGGTCGTTAAATAACTGCATGTTAAAGTGCTGAGCTGAGAAGGATCTGACGTGATTATACTGCGTGTGACAACCAGTTAACAAAGGCTGTATGCTGAAGGCTTGTGTGTGTGTGTGTGTGTGTGATGTTCCAGCTCTATCCTCACTCAGCAGGTTGAAGCTATCAGCACGTCAACACCTCCATAATCCCATTACTAAGATCTGTGGCTGAAGTGTTTGACTCGCTCTTAGACAGAATAACAGCCGCCAGAAATGTGACGATGCAGCGGAAAAGAAAGTAACCGACTCCAGGTGATATACAAACGCTCTTGGATTCTGGATTCTGATTGGTCAGAAGGTTTCTCTGATCACAGTGTTGACTCTGGATCTGGAGGGCCGAGAACATCGCAGCAGACATTTCACCAGGTTCAAGACCTACATGAACATTTGTATTTATTTATTTATTTTTTATATATGAGATGGCTGTGTCAAAAAAATGACATTCTAACTCATACTACACATTTACACTATGCACTAGTGTATAAATGTTTGAATTAAGGTTTCCTATCATCTCATATGAACACTAGCGCTATTTCTTTTACTAACAGGGAGTAGAAGCTGTTTTCCAGCTATGATGGCTTTAGCAGAATAATCGCCGTAAATGTATAATAAAAAAAAATTAATAAATAGAAATAAAAAGGGCAGTGGTGGCTCAACTGGTTAAGGCTCTGCACAGCCAAGCTGCCACTGCCGGGCCCTTGAGCAAGGCCCTTAACCCTCCCTGCTCCAGGGGTGCTGTATCATAGCTGCCCCTGCACTCTGACCCCAACCTCCTCAGTTGGGGTGTGTGAAGAAAAGAATTCCACTGTGCTGTAATGTATATGTGGTGATAATAAAGGCTTCTATGCCCCATTCTTCTTCTTCTAAAATATGTAAAGCTAATTTAAAAGAGACCTTTAAGACGTCTCGTCCGTCAGCGTCGGCCATCTTGAGAATTTTGTTCTCATCTAGCACATGATATCTGATGAAACCACCGAACCTGCTACAATATGTTTCAGTAAGATAGGGACAGTGATGTGACGCTGCTGCAGACTCCATGTTGCTACGATACAATTTCAGTTTCAACAATATGACATTTAACGATAGCGATGAACATGATGGGCCACAATAAAAGACTTTTCACGAAACTCAGACTAAACAGAATCCTGGATTATCTTGTTTGGCTTCTAAATGAGGTTAAAGTGGGGATTAAAATGACGAGAACTCAGGGTTAAGAGCTCTTAAGACGGCGAATATTATCACTCGGAACCACTGAATATTCCATATTTCACCATGGCAATGAATCTCCTCACGATACGACAGAGAAAAGAAGACAAGGATTCGTAAGCAATGATTAGATGGATATGAAGATCTCTGACTCTGTTCCCAATACCATACAACAATTTAATAGCCACTGATTGATCTATAAACTAAAATATTTTCCAGAAACATTTTCTGTGAAACATCTGGAACATCTGAACTGTGCAGTTGTTAAAGCTCCCGCTGTCAAGAGCTCAGTGTTTGTTTGTTTGTTTTTCCCCCACACTTGTGACCTCATCACTCTAGAGGTGAAAAAGATTTTGTGTCTGAAATGAAATTGAACTTAGATGAAAAACAAAAACAACAAAAAAAACCAGCGTCCTATAGAGATGCGTGTAAATATGTGTAGGAAAAAATTCAGAAATAATAATAAAAAATTAATAAATAATAAATAACCATAAAAGTACCAAAGCAGATTTCAGGTGTTAAAAAAAAATGTTTAAATGACTCCACAGATGAGTCTCTGATATTTCTGGATCTTTTCGCATCACATTTTGGAGTATAATTAGAATTTTCTTGTTCTGAAAGAGTGTGAAGCGTCAGTGTGTGTTTCTGTTGCGGAACATCAGGAGGAAGACACTTTCTAGCGTGAGGACCAGCGCTCGAGGACTGAGTGTGTGTGTGAGAGTGTGTGTAAGAAAGGAGCGAGGTGTGAATGGAGGAGACGTGTGGAAAAAGAGATGATGATTATGTCCAGAAGACAGCAGATGATTAAGGAAAGCATGCAGCGTTTATTCCACTGTTATCTCCACTCCTGCTCCTCCAGTTACGAGTGCTGGAGATCTAATTAAGGAGGAAAGATGCTTTAGTCTTATCAGCCTCTACACACACGCACACACACACACACACACACACACACACACACACACTCAGGGTGAGCTGAGCACTACAGGAATATCGCTCTTTGTGAGACGGGAGTAGAAGCACTGCACTGATTAATTGATGACAGTTTACATAGTAAGTGTAACTAAAATTGAGGTTGCCAGATTAGTATTATTCCCTCTCAACACTCAATTTACTAATAAACATTTTTATCATGATTTTGTTTTATTAAGCAGTAAAGGTTGATGTTAATCCCCAAAGATTTTCCCCACCGCTATTCTGCAGCTATCACAACAATAGTTGTTATTAACATTCTAATAAGCATCGCTAGAGCCTGAACGTTAAACAATCCCACAATGTTCTCAGCCTGATCACATGACCCACCTGACCTGACACACCGTAGCTGTATTTTTGCTACAGATTTATAACTGTGCTGTGTCCATTTCAGCTCCTCGGGCAGCTTTCAGGTCATTAATCAGGTGTTATATGTATCGATTTCATATTAACGGAGATGAAGGTCATTGACAGTGACACGCTTTTAGACACCGAGATCAATGCGGTGAGGAATATTTCCTGCTGTGTGTGAAATATAGAATGAATCAGATTTAGAAGGAAAAGGGAGAAGAGTCGTGTACTACAGGCTCAGACACGGAGCTCACATGAGAACCGCTCGTGTAATCTGTTTTATTGTAAAAATAGGGTTTATTCTGAAGAATCATCTGCAGCTCAGTGGATTTTACAGACAACTTTTTAACTAAATAATAAAACGCTGTAGAATTTTAGTTTGTTGGCATATTTCTGTTAGGAGTGTTACTACAGAGTTTCATTAGCAATACACTATTATATATTATTTATATCTATGTACCAAGACTGTGTGATAGAACAAAACCCAGAATGCCTGGTTTAGGAAATATATTTTAACTAATCTCAGATTAGGAAAAAACCTGGTAATATTTAATAAAGCCTAGTTACCTAGCAACTAATAAAGTGCATTCAACATAAATTGAACATTCAGGCACATCCAAATGTAAACACAAAGCTAGTTTAAGCTAAACAGTACAATGCAGTAAACAACACTGAACAAACAGAACAACAAAAACATTTCTAAATGTCAACACTAAAATGTGATGTTTAAGTTTGCTATCTTTATTAGTGATGTTCATTATCATTAAGTTCAGCTGCTTTTACCTGCTCTAGCTCTGGTGTTAATGTTGCTGTTGTTTTTGTTGTAAGTGTTGGTGTTGTTAGTTGTTGAGTAAAGATGTTATTGATGTTGATGATTGTGTTAGTGGTGTGTTGGTGTTGATGCTGGTGTTGACTTTGGTGTTAGTGGTGGTGTGCATGGTGTTGGTGTTACTATTAGTGGTGGTGATGTTAGTGTTGGGGTTGGTCTTAGTTGGTGCTGATGTTAGTGTGCTAGTGGTGTTATATTGATGTTGACGTTGGTTTTAGTGTTGGTGTTGGAGTTAGTGTTGATGCTGGTGTTGGTGTTAATATTAGTGGTGGTGTTGGTGCTGGTGTTAGTGTTAGTTGTTGTAGACATTGGTGTTAGTGTTGGCGTTGATGCTGGTGTTAGTGTTAGTGTTTGGGCTTCTCCTAGTGGTGGTCTTGATGTTGGTGTTAGTGTTGATGCTGGTGTAGATGTTGGTGTTAGGGGTGGTGTTATTGATGGTGGTGCTGGTGTTGACTTTGGTGTTAGTGGTGGTGTGCATGGTGTTGGTGTTAGTATTAGTGGTGGTGATGTTAGTGTTGGGGTTGGTCTTAGCTGGTGCTGATGTTAGTGTGCTAGTGGTGGTATTGATGTTGACATTGGTTTTAGTGTTGGTGTTGGAGTTAGTGTTGATGCTGGTGTTGGTGTTAATATTAGTGGTGGTGTTGGTGCTGGTGTTAGTTGTTGTAGACATTAGTGTTAGTGTTCGGGCTGGTCCTAGTGTTGGTGTTGATGATGGTGTTAGTGTTGATGCTAGTGTAGATGTTGGGGTTACGAGTGGTGTTATTGGATGTTGATGGTGGTGTTGGTGGTGGTGTTGACATTGGTGTTAGTGGTGGTGTTAGTGTTGGTGTGAATGGTGTTGGTGTTAGTATTAGTGGTGGTGATGTTAGTGTTGGGGTTGGTCTTAGTTGGTGCTGATGTTAGTGTGCTAGTGGTGATATTGATGTTGACGTTGGTTTTAGTGTTGGTGTTGGAGTTAGTGTTGATGCTGGTGTTGGTGTTAATATTAGTGGTGGTGTTAGTGTAAGTTGTTGTAGACATTGGTGTTAGTGTTGACGTTGATGCTGGTGTTAGTGTTAGTGTTCGGGCTTCTCCTAGTGCTGGTGTTGATGTTGGTGTTAGTGTTGATGCTGGTGTAGATATTGGTGTTAAGAGTGGTGTTATTGATGTTGACGGTGGTGTTGGTGGTGGTGTTGATGTTGGTGTTAGTGGTGGTGTTGGTCTTAGTGTAAATCTTGTGTCAGAATAAAAGTTGTCATTTTAAAAGATTAGTTCTGATGACTCGTGAACGTTTTCATAAAGCTCATGAGCTAAAAAAGCTGTTTTTATTCCACATTGTTTTTAAACATAAGCAGTTTTCTGTATAAGTTCGGAGGCTACAAACCTTGTTTAAACTTTATTAATGAAAGAACATCTTCCAACACTGACAAAGAGATTATAATGTACTTGTACTCTTATAATGTACTTATCACATGAACCTCACATGTGCACTAGCATAAGTATAAAGCTAACAGTTTATTAGCAAGCTAATATCAAAACACAAAGAAACCCCAATAGCCAGGAACGTCTGCTGTAAGAAACAGATCAGAGTGGAATTATGAGTGGATACATGATGGGAATGGAAACGCAGGATGTCTTGGGATGGGAAAGTGAAGGGTGTCTGATGAAGAGGAAACTTATAACCTCAGGCTGTAAAGCATCAATGTACTGTATGAGACAGCAAATGTTGCAGCCAACATCGTTTATGAGGGATTATCGAAGCCTCTGGCAACACGAAATGACCTCAATATAGGACCAGATACACATCTTTGGTGTATAAAGCTTAGCGCTGATAATGCCAGTGTAGAACAGCATGCTCACGTTTACCACTCTCTTAAATTCTTGTGTAATCGTTCCCAGAAGAGTGTGTGGGCTCATGCTAACACTTTTAACAATTTTACTCCTGTTTGCTTTCCTCTGTTTTTTTCTTGTCATGCTCCTTAGCTTCAGTCTGTAGGTTTTGAGTTAGTTTCACAAAAAAATGGCAAATCCAGCGAGAGCGCTTTTTGATGGAAACACTCCGAGTCTGAAGAATACACACAAGCATCGCATTGTCCAGCGGGACGAGAGTGTGAAAAGCAGTGAGCCTCTTATCGGCGCCCAGCAGCTCTGGAATTCAGCGCCATGATAAAGTGGCATGGCGGGAAAACCTTACAAGGCTGGCATGCTCCGAAGAAGGATTAGGTTTATTTTTTCCCCTTGTTGACATAAGCTTCCTGGAAAAAAGAAAACTAATCAATCAGGCCGGCGTTATGAGAGCTGTGAGATTAAACCACTCCTTTTAATCCTGACACTGGACTATTTATTACGCTGGTAAAATGTACAGCACGTGTGTGTGTGTGTGTGTGTGTGTGTATAATCATCAGAGGTGGAGCTTTATATCTTAGCAAAAGAGTGCAAACAGAAATCATGCAGGTTTACATGACCATAATGTGCTCCAGATCAAAAATCTCACAAAATACAGTCAAATATAGCAGCGGTTTATTACATGTATTTAATTTTTTTTTCTTCTTTCGTCTGCTCCCTGTTCGGGGGAGAGTTAACTCTTCAGTGGTTGGCTTAGCTCCCTGCCCGGGAATCTACCCGAAGTCTCGGCAATGAGAGAGCGGGATCACCTGGGGGCTATTACATGTGATTAATATCTATTTAACATGACATTTATCTGTTTGCAAAAGTATACAGTATATTTGTGTATGTAAATGAGGGTGTGTGTGTATCTGTGTGTACGTATGTACATGCATCAGTGTATCAGAGTGTGTACGTATTTGTGTCTCTGAGCAGATGTGTGTGTCCCCTGGAGGATCCAAACAGAAATAATGGCCAGCTGGAAGTCCCCTTGGAGAATAAGTGGAATAATAAGGACAGAGGTCTCTTTGGAGTGTGAAAGAGGGATGAAGATGGTTCCTTGTGAGTATAGAAGAGGGAAGAGGATGATCTGTTTGGACCGTGGAATGAAGCAATGAAAGATTCCTTTAAGACTGTGGAAAAGGGATTTGGATGGCTCTTCTGAGTGTGGAAGAAACATCAGAACGGTTGGTCCCTTTGGTGAGGGATAAAGGTGACACGGAATAGGGAGGAGAAGGACACACTGGAGTGTGAGGGAGGGATAAAGATGGTCTGTTGTCAGCATAGGGGAAGAATGTGGAAGAAGGATAGTGACTGTCCTTTATGAGTGTGGTAAGGGAGTGAAATGAGGATGGTTCAGTAAGAGAGCAAAAGTAAGATGAGGACAGTCCCTTCAAGCGTGAAAGAGGCATGAGGATAATCCTTTTGAAAGAAGCATTCTCAAAAATTTTGGTGCATAGAAAAAAGGAATAAGTATACAAGCTTTAGAGAGAAAGAGAGAGATGAGGAAGAACTCTTTATATTGCAAGAGAGGAATGAGGAGACCCTTTAGGTTGTGAGTGAGTGATGAAGATGGACATTTCAGGTTGTGAGAGAATGATGAGGATGGACCTTTCAGATTGTGAGCGTGGGATGAGGATGGACCTTTCAGGTGTAGAGCAATGGATAAGGATGGACCTTTCAGGTTGAGAGCGAGGGATATGAGGATGGACCTTTCAGGTTGAGAGCGAGGGATGAGGATGGACCTTTCAGGTTGAGAGCGAGGGATGAGGTTGGACCTTTCAGGTTGAGAGCGAGGGATGAGGATGGACCCTTTAGATTGTGAGTGTGGAATGAGGATGGACTTTGCAGATTGTGAGCGAGGGATGAGGATGGACCTTTCAGATTGTGAGTGAGGGATGAGGATGGACTTTGCAGATTGTGAGCGAGGGATGAGGATGAACCCTTTAGATTGTGAGACAGGTATGAGTATGATCCTTTCTGAAAGTGAAAGAAGGATGATGATCCATTTAGAGTATATTAGAAGTGGAAATATGGTCCCAGTACAGTCTGAGTGATGAGTGGGGATGGGGATGTTCTGTTGTGAGTATAGAGGACGGAAACAAGTGTGGTAGGGAAGTGAACTGAGGATGGTCCCTTCAAAGTGAGAAAGAGAGATTTGCACAGTCACTTCAAGGGTGAAAGAGGTATGAGAATGGTCCCTTTGAAGGTAGCATCCTCAAAGAGTTTGGTGGAGAAAAATGAAATGAGGATAGAGAAAATCAGACTGTGAAAGATGAATGATGATGGACCTTTCAGATTTTAAACAGATATGATGAAGAGAACTTCAGCTTATTAGAGAAATATGTGGATGGAGCCTTTATATTGCGAGAGAGGAAAAAGCATCAGAAGAGAGAGATAAGGATGGGCTCCTTAGGTGGAGAAAAAGGGATGTGGGCGATCTATCGATATTGTGATGAGAGATAATGATGGGGCCCTTCAGAGAGTAAGAGAGAGATATGGGTGGTCTTTGAGTGTGCCAGAGGATATGGATAATGTCTTTAATAGTACAAGTGTGGCATAAGAATGAAGCCTTTAAATAGTGCAGTAGCAAGGGTTAACAATAGACCATTCAAAGTAGCTGGAGGATGGACCCAGCAAGACAAGACAAGAAGACAGACCCTTCTGAATGTGAAAGATGAATGAGGATGGGTCCCTTTAGAGTATGTTAGGTATAATGGTAGTCCCACTGGTGTCTGAGACAAGGAAGATCTGGCTGTAAGATGTCTGTTGATCTGGGATAGTCGGTTGTCAGTATGCAAGAAGCAGAAGAATTGTTATTTGTGAGTGTAGTAGAGATGTGGAATCAGAACTTTTCCTTACAAGTGTGAAAGAGCAATAAGGACAGTCCCTTCAAGGGTTACCCATTATCATAGATAATTATTGCCCCTTTAATGTGTAGAAAATGAGTTCAGGATGGTTTTGTCCTCGAAGGTCATGAGGACAATTCCAGTGGACTGTAAAAAATGGGATGAGGATAGTGTAAATGAGGGGATGAACCAGAGAGAGGGATTTTGTGAGAAAGATGAGGATGGATGTTGCGAAAAGACATATAAGGATAGACTCTTCAGATTGTGAGAGAGGGATAAGGATAGAATTTTCAGATAGTGAGAGAATTAATGAGGAAAGACTCTTTTGATAGTGAGAGAGAAATGAGGGTGGTACCTCCAGTACTGTGAGAAGGGGATGAGGGTGGTTCCTCCAATATTGTGAGAAGGGGATGAGGGTGGTTCCTCCAATATTGTGAGAAGGGGATGAGGGTGGACCCTTCAATTTGTGACAGAAGAATAATGATGAACCTTTTTGTTTGTGAGTGAGGATGGATCTTTCAGATTAGAAGAAAGGAATAATGATAGTCCCTTTAAATTCCAGGATGATGATGATGATGATGATGATGAAGCGAATGGAAGATCAGTGAAGATGGTTCTTTAGGAGTACAAAATGAATTTGCAGGACAAATTTAAGAGTGTTTGAAGAATTAACTACAGAGTACAAAAGATGTAAAAGTGTAGAAAACTGCCCATTATTTGGAGTGTGGATGATTGTTCAATATAAAAAACAGTTTAAACAAATAAACGATTGAATAAATAGATATATTTCTGCCTTTCAAACAATGTCTAAGTAAAAGATGCCCAGTCTGCTGTGTGAAAAAGGGCTCTTTGTTACCCCTGCCACCATTAAACTCAGTGTGACATGCTTCATTTAGATACAATTAAGAAATTTAATTGCATTCTGCGTGTTAATTTAGACCGTGGCATCGTCCTCGCTGCATGCTCCAATAAAACCAAGGTCTTTCAACTGGACTGAGACTACGATCCACCATAACTGTCCGCCTAATTACACGCTAATTATCGTTTGGATCTGTAAAGTGATATTTCACATATATTTCATATTTTTCAACTAATTATCATTGTGTCACATTGCAAGCCATAAATCAATGAAACAAAATTGTTATTCCATATGGAGACATAACGTTAATAAAAACCCGCCTTGATAAAATTGAACTGCAGAAATCTTCACAATGCTCTCACCTTATGCAAACACAGCAGCAGCAAGATGGTTTGGAGTTTTCGCATTTTGGATGCTTTTGTTTTTCTCCAGAGTCTCAGACAAGGTGGAGAAAATCCAGATTTCTTACACAGCCACTGGGAAACGCCATTACTGGTAGAACCTGCATGGGAAAATAGTGCAGGTATTTAACTGAATGTAGGAAAGCATTACAACAATAACACACTCCTGCACAAGCTGGAAAAATGCTGAATTAATTTAACACACAAACACAATCCATGGGACTGATTCACATTCCTGAAAGTGTTGAAGTTTGTGTATTTGTATGATGAGTTAAAACATAAAGCACTGACTACACACACACACACACACACACACACTGAACACACACACCTGAATTGTGTATTTGTCATTTGTGAAACAGCTTTTCTAAAGTAATGTACTTTAAAAGAGTGAAACAGGAAAAGTAAAGATTAAAGATAACAATAATCAGCATTAGCATTAAAACAAATACATCACATTAACCCTTAACTGACCGGATAATTATCCACATAAATCCTCGAGCCGAACACAACTAACACTGACAACACGCTCGGACGCGGACGTACATCATTCAAAATGTGTGTAATTACTGCAGGAACAAATATAACAAGATTTAGTGGAAGATAAATAAAAATGGAAAATGATATTTCAGGCTTTGAGATTGGGACTTTTTTGACGTAAAAACTAAATAAAACACACTTTCTCCAATACGGATGTTTTGCGGCTAAGTTTAAACACTTTAAATTAGAGAAAAATCAGAGAAAAACAGCACATTTATTAAGTGGAACATTAAATAACATGAAATCAATGAATATGGTGAATAAATAAATATTTAAATAAATAGACATTAGGTAAATATAAATAATAGTGTCATCTTATTAAAGCACTGACATTTTTGTGAAAGAAACGTGTAAAATCTTTGACTTCCTGCTGGTTGATTCCTTATGATATCAACATGTTTAGCAGCTCAGCGTACGGCAACATTTCAGAGCAAAGCAAGAAAATCAACTCCAGGAGGCAACAATCCATCAACTAATCCAAACAAACGCAGATCTCAAATTATTAAAGCTTTCAGATGTAGAAGAATTCACAAAATAATTATGTTGCTTCATCTAGCATTCATTTGTTTCCCCCAGGAAATATGACTTCAGTAATTTATTCAATTTTATAATTTCGTGAAACAACCAAGACACTGAAATATCCACAGGAAGACAAATAACAAAAAAAAATGTTTTTGTTTATTCCAGCGATGGGATTGAACATGGGATGGGAAAAAACACACAACACTGCATATTAAAATTAAAAGGCTTAATTACTAAATGAACAAAAATCTCATAAATAAAAATAAATAAATAAATAAATTAAATAAATATTCTTTTATATTGTCTTATAAAACAAATAATAAAAAGGGCATCAAAAAAATAAAAGTAAAAGTAAACCATAAATAAAACACAGAAAAATGAAATACTTTAATATTTGTTCAAGGATTTGAGTTTTTTTTTTTTGTTGTTTTTGTTTTTTTTTTGGATTTGAAATGAAATCAATGGAATAATGAAAATGTCCAGAAATAAACAGATCTAAAAATCAACCGACTCGTTTTTGGTGGACAAAATGGATTTAAGGTTAGAATATATATTTTACACTCACACAAAATCAAATAATAAATAATATCTTAAAGCTCTGCAGCACTCTGTAGTGCAGGAAAAGACCATTTACATGTAAAGTGATGTGAGAAGGTGAGATCAGGTCAAATGTTGAAATAAAGTCACTGGAGTTTTACTATAGTGTTGCGTATAAGAGAAAGGAAACATAAAATAGTTTTTTTTGTTGTTGTTGTTGTTTTTAATAATATTAATAATAGAAGAAACACTTCTTTAAGAGATCATTCCTATCTTCTGTATCAGGTGTAGTGTAAAGCAGACCTCACCTTCAGAGCAGTGAAGATGTGAAAGAAGAGTTCCTGCTCCCTCACACTGGTTCCTCTGAAGAAAAAGAAAGAAATAAACCTGAAGAATTAGCGATGATGAACAGGAGTAAAACCCCGGGACAGTGAATCTGTCTTCAGTTAGCTGACTTGAGCTTCAGCGTGGTGGCATTTTGTTACAGAGTGCTGTGGAGGTGATGTGAGATGATGTAATGTGAGTTCTCTTCACTGTCCCTGAAGGAGTCAGAGGTGAAAACGTGCCATCATGTGCTGCTAGAGCTCCGTGGTGCTCGGTGGAGAGCTGCAAGCTTTCCTCTGTGAAGTCTTTTCACTCACACAGCAGATTTGGAGCTCAGCAGCTCTGTTCAAGCGTTTAACTCTTTACAAACCTCCATCCCAGGTTGCCAGATTGGACTTGATGCTTCTGTCCCACACTCTGACTGTCTGAGGAAGAAATAAAAAGTGGGTGTGAAAAAAAATGTTAGAGAGCCACGGTTTAATTTGTCTCTTATTTCAGCATGTCCTCCTGTGACTTATAGTGCTGTGTTAATCAATTCAATTCAATTTATTTGTATAGCGCTTTTAACAATTTCCCGTTGTCTCAAAGCAGCCTTACAGAAGTATGGAAACAGAAGAGAGAGAAAAAGAAATGAATATATAATAATAATAATAATAATAATAATAATAATAATAATAATAATAAGAAGAAGAAGAAGAAGAAGAAGAAGAAGAAGAAGAAGAAAAAGAAGGACTAAAATAAATAAATGAATATAAACAATTAAAGTTTAAAATTAATTTAAAAAGATTACCATAAGATTTATGATACTATATGTATATCCCTATCCCTAATGAGCATGAGGGAGATGAAAAACTCCCTGAGATCAACCACTACAATACAAATATATTCAACATCATAGATTTTATCCATTTATAGTTATATTTAATGTTACAAAACACCCACAAAACAAGTGTGACTCAGAGTCTTATGAGACTCTGTAGTGTTAGTGTGACTTTGGAGGTGTTATTGTGACTCTGTAGGTGTTAATGTGATGTTGTAGATGTTAACGTGACTCTGTAGTCTTAATTTGACTTTGTAGGTGTTAAAGTTACTTTGGAAGTGTTAAAGTGACTTTGTAGGTGTTAATGTGACTCTAGATGTAAATGTAACTTTGTAGGTGTTAATGTAACTCTGTAGGTGTTAATGTTACTTTGGAGGTATTAATGTGACTCTGTCTGTGTTAAGGTGACTCTGTAGGTGTTAATGTTACTTTGGAGGTATTAATGTGACTCTGTCTGTGTTAAGGTGACTCTGTAGGTGTTAATGTTACTTTGGAGGTAGTAATGTGACTCTGTCTGTCTTAATGTTACTCTGAAGGTGTTAATGTGACTCTTTAGATGTTAATGTGACTCTGTAGGTGTTAATGTTACTTTGGAGGTATTAATGTGACTCTGTCTGTGTTAATGCTACTCTGAGGGTGTTAATGTGACTCTTTAAATGTTAATGTGACTCTGTAGGTGTTAATGTTACTTTGGAGGTATTAATGTGACTCTGTCTGTGTTCACGTTACTCTGAAGGTGTTAATGTGACTGTAGATGTTAATGTGACTCTGTAGTTTTAATGTGACTCTGTAGATGTTAATTTGACTGTAGTGTTAATGTCACATTAGTAGTGTTAATGTGACTCTCTAGATGTTAATGTGACTTTGTAGATGTTAATGTGACTGTAGGTGTTAATGTGACTCTGTAGTGTTAATGTGACTCTGTAGTGTTAATGTGACTGTAATAATGTGACTCTGTAGTGTTAATGGGACTCTGTAGATGTTAATGTGACTCTGTATATGTTAATGTGACCATGTAGACATAATGTGACTGTAGTGTTAATGTGAACATAGTGTTAATGTGACTTTGTAGTGTTAATGTGACCATGTAGACGTAATGTGAATCTGTAGTGTTAATGTGACTCTGTATATGTTAAGGTGAACATAGTGTTAATGTGACCCTGTAGTGTTAATGTGACTCTGTAGTAATTTTTGTAATTTTTTAACAGTTGACACAAAAATCCTAAAAATCAATTCAACAAGATTAGAAATAAACACTTTAATTAACATTTCAGTAAATTTTAGTTGTTTTAAAATACTTTAGTTATTATTTGTTGTTAATATATTTGTTGATACAGTTCGAAGGTCCATCTGACACGCGCTTAATCAGGACTAAGATTTACATTTGTTTATTCAGTCGCGTTATATTTAATGTGTGTGAACAGCACCGCCTTGTGGCTGAAATCAGCACTACAGTTAAACTCCTCTTCACCACCACCATGACTACTCACTCTCACTCATTTTCTACCGCTTATCCGAACTACCTCGGGTCACGGGGAGCCTGTGCCCTGGACGGAGTGCCAATCCATTGCAGGGCACACACACACACTCTCATTCACACACCACGGACAATTTTCCAGAGATGCCAATCAACCTACCATGCATGTCTTTGGACCGGGGGAGGAAACCAGAGTACCCAGAGGAAACCCCCGAGGCACGGGGAGAACATGCAAACTCCACACACACAAGGCGGAGGCAGGAATCGAACCCCCAACCCTGGAGCTGTGAGGCGAACGTGCTAACCACTAAGCCACCGTGCCCCCACCATGACTACTACTGATTATTATTATTATTATTATTATTATTATTATTATTATTATTATTATTATTATTATTATTATTATTATACCACAAGGTAAACTTCCTTACCGTTAATGCAAAAATAAAAGCTCTCTAAAAGTCTCAGTAAGATAAAAACTTAGGATAAACAAAGTTAAAGATGATAAAAAAAATCTACATATCACCTTTTTATTTTCTGACCTTCACCTGTCCACTTTGGATGAGACTCTCAGTATAAAGAAGCATCTGATGTTGTCTGTGAGTCTGATCTAAAATAAATCCGGTTTATTTCTATATTAAATCTCTGTTTTTCAGGATTATTTTATATTAAATCTCAGATTTATTTTATATTAAATCTCAGGTTTATTTTATATTAAATCTCAGGTTTATTTTATATTAAATCTCTGTTGTTCTTTCAGTGTGTTTTAGACGTGTGTTTGTCCCTCTGTTGATAATCTTACACTTTCATATGAGCTTCATATTCACACCACTGTGGAGTGAGACATGACATTACTAATGATTAAAATATTCTTATTAGTCAGTGAAGTTAGTGCAGTTTGAACTAGTACAGATTTATATGTTTATTATTTATTCAGTCTGGATCTAAGCTGAACGCCTCGTTTTCTTTTCTTTTCGTTTCTTTCCCTTTTTTTTCCTTTTCCTGTCCACACAGTCAGCAGGAAATGTGAGGTAATGCTGTTTCTTCCCGCACCCTAAAGGGAAAAAAAAAATCCCTGAGTAGCCTGAGTGTTGTTCTGTTTACACAGTAGGAACAAAATCCATGTAATCATTAGTTCAGAGATCTGGTGAAGAGAAGGAGAAGAATAAGTGAGCAGTATTGAGTGGAGACTGAAGTCCTGTGTGTTTTTGTGTCAAAGCCTCAGACACGCTTTGAAAATCTTTAACACACTTTGTGGACTTTGTAATGTTAGACCACTGGATTTCAGTCTGTAATGTGATTGTAGCTCGAGCCCACACACACACACACACATACACAGACTCTTTGCACGCAACCACACACACACACACTCTTTGCATGCAACCACACACACACACACACACACACACACACACTCACACGCAAACTCTTTGCACGCAACCACATACACACACACCCACACTCACACTCACACTCTTTGCACGCAACCACATACATAAACACACAGGCACGCATCCACGTACTCCCCCACAAGGCCCCTCCTTTATCCCAGAGTCTCATATTTCCTGTTGTGCCTGTGAAAGCTTCAGTAAGAATGTTAAGCACTTGAGTTCTGAGCTTGTTCTTCTCACACGCCTGCTGATTTACATTCTTTACACTTTCTTCTAGACTGAGTCAGAAACCTTTGAAACACACTATGCTGAAAGTTCCTTGTCTTCTTGTGGCTTCTTTATGGCTGCAGCTTTTTCTCTGCAGCTTTTTAGGTCCGGTGGAAGGAGGGAAGGTCCTGGTGATGCCCGTGGACGGTAGCCACTGGTTGAGTATGAAGATCCTGGTGGAAGAATTGTCTCGCAGAGGACACGAAATGGTGGTCCTGGTTCCTGACACCAGTGTTTTGATCCAGGGCTCTGACACATACACGACTCGGAGCTTTAAGGTTCCGTACACCAAAGCTGAACTGGACGGCAGCATGAAAAAGCTGCAGGAGCGCATCATAAAAGCTCCGGAGTTCTCTGACCTGTTTGAGAACATCATCGGGCTTCTCAGCTTCACGAGCATGCAGGTGAAAGGATGTGAGTCACTGCTATATGACGAGGCTCTGATGCAGGAGCTGCGTGAAAAACGTTTCGATCTCATGCTCACTGATCCCTTCCTGCCGTGTGGCCCCATCATCGGCAAGGCCTTCTCTCTCCCTGCGGTTTATTTCCTGCGTGGACTCCCCTGCGGATTGGACCTGGATGCCGCTCAGTGTCCGTCTCCTCCGTCCTACGTCCCTCGCCTTTTCTCAGACAACACAGATGTCATGACGTTTCCTCAAAGGGTCAAGAATATGCTCATGACGGGACTCGAGGGAATCCTCTGCAAAGTGATTTATTCCAGCTTTGACGAACTCACCAGCAGATATCTGAAGAAGGATGTTTCATATAGAGATGTTCTCGCACACGCTGCCATCTGGCTTAATCGATTTGACTTTACCTTTGAGTACCCGAGACCTGGAATGCCCAATATGGTGAAAATTGGGGGCATCAACTGTGCCAAGAGGAAACCCCTTCCTGCGGTGAGCTATGATCAGTTTCACTTTTTTTTGTCACCATTTGACTTTAAATGATGTTCTTCATAAAACTGACATATATATATATATTGACATATATAGCACTGCTTTTATTTTCCTGATCACCAGTTTGACCAAAGTTTAGCTGGTGTTTGGTCTGAATTCATCCTCTTAACCTGCTTCATCTACTTGAACAAGAAATCATACATTTTAGCAACATTATTTTTGTAAAATATAACAAAATATAACTAAGTGTTTTATTAAGAACAAAACATCACATACTTTTTATCCATTTATCCTTACAGTTGAGGTTTATAATGTCAAGTTTTGTTTTTTTCTGTTCACCTGTAGCACCATTGTACCTGTTTCTGTGATTATGCTGTTGCTATGGAAACGATAAGGTATCAGAGCGAGTGCGTTCATATAAACCAGCGCTACAGTCAGAGCTGCTGTTAGAGAGAATTAATCAACACCTGATGACCAATCAGAGTCCAGAACTCAAAAGTGTCTGTTATTAAAGTCAAGTCAAGTCACTTTTATTGTCACATCACCACAGCACATGTGCCTTGGAGAGTGAAATTCTTAGGAGCGAACTCCAGAAACTGCAGAGACAATTTAACATACAGATACAAATTGACAGGTGAAAATGTGCAATTTGCTCATACATACAGTCAGTACAGTATGTGTGTACAATATGTACAATTAACAAACAGATAATGAAATCAACAGGTGAAAATATAGTCAGTACACACAGTGTACTATTGGGCATACTTACAGATATACATTGAAGAAATAAAATCATGTTAGGGTGTAGATAGAATAGAATAGAGAGAGAGAGAGAGAGAGAGAGAGAGAGAGAGAGAGAGAGAGAGAGACTGGGGTAGAGAGAGGGGGGAGAGAGAGAGAGAGAGAGAGAGAGAGAGAGAGAGAGAGAGAGAGAGAGAGAGAGAGAGAGAGACGGGGTAGAGAGAGAGAGAGAGAGAGAGAGAGAGAGAGAGAGAGAGAGAGAGAGAGAGAGACAGGGTAGAGAGAGGGGGGAGAGAGAGAGAGAGAGAGAGAGAGAGAGAGAGAGTTATAGGGTTTATGCCCACATGGAGCAGGAGTCACTGTTGCTGAGTCACTCTGAGCTTGAACTCTCCTGATAAAGTTTAAACTTCACCATCAGTAAAAAATCAGGGTGAAGGTTAAATAATTGTCAAAGTAATCTGATTCTGAACGTGTGTGTGTGTGTGTGTGTGTGTGTGTGTGGAAGATCATGATAAAGAAATCAGATACTGTACCTGAATGCAAAAGTTCAAATCGCTTGAATTTAGTCTGATTTCATTATTTATAAAAATAGAAATCTGTCATTATTAAATCTAGTTGAATATTTTTTAGGCATTAGTTATTATAATTCTATTCTTAGCTACATTGCTCAGCTAAGCTCTTACTAGAAATGGCTAAATAAACCTATTAACACCTAAAACCTAAACACAATAAGGTTTAATAATCAGAGCTAGTTGATCAATCTGACTGTCATGTTTTGTTACAGTGACTTTACAGCGCCATTATAGAGAGAGTTAGATCTATAGAAAGAGATCTGATGAGGTCGCTGGTGTTATATCTGAGGTGTAGATACAGTTTGTACATGGAGTTCTGTGTGTGTTTGATATAATCAGGCAGTGTTCTCCTCCTGACCTTTACACAGGTAACCAGGAGCACTTGTGTGTTTATCAGCAGTTTGTTAAGCTGATAGAAGACAAATAAAAGCAGACTGAATTACAGCAAAGCAGCTCACTCACCCCATTACTCACCCCGTTACTCACCCCATTACTCACCCCGTTACTCACCCCGTTACTCACCCTGTTACTCACCCCATTACTCACCCCGTTACTCACCCCGTTATGCACCTCGCTACTCAACACGTTACTCACCTCGTTATTCACCTCATTACTCACCCCATTACTCACCCCGTTACTCACCCCGTTATGCACCTCGCTACTCAACACGTTACTCACCTCGTTATTCACCTCATTACTCACCCCGTTACTCACCCCATTGCTCAACACGTTAATCACCCCTTTACTCACCTCGTTACTCAACCCGTTACTCACCTTTTTACTCAACTCGTTACTCAACCCGTTAATCACCTCGTTACTCACCTCATTACTTACGAGAGACTTACTTGTCTCTCTCGCTCTCTTTCTATCCCCCTCTCTCTGTGTCTCTCTCGCTCTCTTTCTATCCCCCTCTCTCTGTCTCTCTCGCTCTCTCTCTCTGTGTGTCTCTTTCTTTCTTTCTTTCTTTCTCTCTCTCTTTTCCTTTCTCTTTCTCTGTCGCTTTCTTTCAATTACCCTCTCTTTCTTTCTTTCTTTCTCTCTCTCTCTCTCTCTCTCTCTCTCTCTCTCTCTCTCTCTCTCTCGTCATCTTTTCTTCTTACCAAACATGAACTCGTTACAGTTTCACCTCTGACACTGGAGTCTCCTTCCATACATGATCATTACAACATGGTGAATGACCTGTTTCTATAGAAACGATAACATATTAGAATGAGCTGTTACTATAGAAGTGATAATAATAATAAGGGGCAAGTCATGGCCTAATGGTTAGAGAGTCTGACTCGTAATCCTAAGGTTGTGGGTTCGAGTCTCGGGCCGGCAATACAAAAGACTGAGGTGCCTTTGAGCAAGGCACCAAACCGCCCCCTACTGCTCCCCGAGCGCCGCAGCATACGCGGCTGCCCATTGCTCCGAGTGTGTGTTCACGGTGTGTGTGTGTGTGTTCACTGTTGTGTGTGTGCACTTTGGATGGGTTAAATGCAGAGAACGAATTCTGAGTATGGGTCACCGTACTTAGCCATATGTCACGTCACTTTCATAATGTTTAACAGCAAAGACATGAATATTATTTATTTATTTGTTTGTTTATTACTTTCCTTTCCTTTCTGGTCCGTGATGAGACCCGTGTGATCCTGACAGTGACGTGTTGAATGATCTTGACCCTCAGCTGATGAACGTTACACTGATTTGTGTTTCCTGTGCAGGATCTGGAGGAGTTCGTGGATGGCTCTGGAGATCACGGCTTCATCGTGTTCACTTTGGGAACCTTTGTGTCTGAGATGCCAGAGTCCAAAACCCAAGAGTTTTTCAAGGCTTTCAGACAGATTCCTCAGAGGGTGAGGAGGAAATACATCTTCTACATCATCAGACTTCTGGTGGAAACACTTCCTGTTGTGTAGTTATAGGAAAATAATCAACAAGTGTTTGGTGTAATAAAGCAGACTCACTGCTGCTGCTACTGATGAGGATGAGGATGATGATGATTTGATTTGATTTTCAGGTTCTGTGGCGATACACTGGAGTCACTCCTAAAGACATTCCTGAAAACGTCAAACTGTTAAAATGGCTTCCACAGAATGACCTCTTAGGTTTGTTTATATGCGCACACACACACACACACATCTCAACACACACATTTACACATACAGCACATATAACACACACACAACTCAACACACATTTGCACACACACTACACATAACACACAAAACATCACACACAACCCATCCCGCATGTACACAGACACATATAGAACACCCGCACAACCCCCCCACACACACACACAGCAAACGCTCACACAAAACCTCACACACAACTCATACCACACATACACACACAAAACACTCATAAAACACACACCTATCTCTCTCTCTCTCTCTCTCTCTCTTTCACACACACACACACACACACACACACACACACACACACACACACATAACTCCCTCTATTTTATTACTGACTGTAAGTTTCCAGTGATTTTAAGGTCAAACCCTGTAGATGATTAACTCTAACAGTATCTCTGTTTCGAAAGTTTTACACGTGTTAAAGTAATTATTAGTGACAGTGAAGTAATAAATCTGATCATTAAACAGACACAGCCATGTTGCCCACATCACCGCTCCTAAATGTTTACTACAAATAAATTAGTGAATAATTCAAGAGAAATTGATTAAAACTCTAAATCAGGGCTTAGTTTAATTCTGTAATACTCTGTAAAAAAAAAAAAAAAACATGAAAAATGAAATTTCAGAAATGAATAATCATTTTGTTACTTCCAATTGATTTATTTGTCTTTATAATAATGAATTATATTTAATGTTGTTTAATACAAAATAGTTTAAATGTATATTAATAAAATGATCTGATGTACAGTATATAAACATGTTCAATAATGTGACTATTTTTCTAGGGGAAAAAATGTAATTCCTAAAGAATTCTAAAAAATAAAAAATATCTTCATAACAGAAATGTGCTTATTTGGTAAATAATATAATAAATTAATAGTTATTATTTAAAAAGAAAAAGACATGAACATTTTTAAAACCCAGAACCATGCTATTCAGCTTATTCGTAAATAATCACCTGCTTCCTGTTTTGCTCTGTAAAGTAAAGTTTTTTTTCTTGTCTGTTTTTTCTGTTAATCAGCACACCCCAAAGCCAAGGTGTTCATCACACACGGAGGATCTCACGGGATCTACGAGGGGATCTGTAACGCAGTTCCCATGGTGATGATCCCACTGTTTGGAGATCAGAGAGACAACGTTAACCGCATGGTGGTGCGTGGAGTTGCTGAGAGCCTGAACATGTATGATCTGATCGCAGAGAAACTGCTGATGGCAATCAGGAAAGTTCTCAACGACAAGAGGTAAAGACAGAAAACATTGTAACATCTGGAACACGGTGGACTAAAAATGATAAAAACGTGTGTAATCTTAGACATGGTGCTGTAAAAGTATGTTTTTTTAAAGTATGGAAGCAGTCTCCAGCGTCATGGCTTTGTTACGTCAGAGGTAAATCTGTAACTTATCTAAAGGACAGAGGAGTTTACACTCTTTGATGGGTTGCGATTTTACCAAGTTGCTAACTAGCTAACTAACCAACTTCAGCTAAATGATCAGCTGGACAGATGCACATGCAGCCACGTGTTAATAATCATCCTGATTCGCTTTTATTGATAAGCACTTTATTTCTTGAATCTGATTGGTCAGAAGGTGTTTGTATTGATGCTCTCCATCTAGTATTTTATCTTTTCTATAGTAACAGCAGTTTCTCTGTTATATGACTAGCTACATTTCTTTGTCTTATTGACTTAAAGAGAGAGAGATAAGATAAGAGAGAGATTCTCTTCCAGATGATTATTTTCCCATAGTAACACGACTCAGAGGTTTTTTATATGAAATAATCGCTGCTGTGCTTCATTGATGAACACTGCGCTGTTTTTTTAATCACAGCTACAGAGAGAAGATAACAAAGCTGTCTCTGATCCATAAAGACCGTCCAATCGAGCCGCTGGATTTGGCCGTATTCTGGAGCGAGTTCGTAATGAGACACGGAGGAGCCAAGCACCTGAGTCCGGCCGCTCAGCACCTCAACTGGGTTCAGTACCACAGTCTTGACGTCTTCGGCTTCCTCCTGCTTGTTCTCACCATCGTCGTTTTTATCTCGGTCAAAACCTGCATGTTCTGTGTCAGGAAGTGCTTCAGAAGGACTCCGAAGAGCAAAAAGGAGTGAGGAGGTCAGAGAACGTTCAGGAAACTAATGGTGATCGACACATAAGACTTTATATTGTGATCGTCTGAAACAGATACACCGTCGTCATCATCATTTTTGTTTTAATATCTAGAGGTGCCAACATTTACGCTTTAGCCGTAGTCAGAACCTGTTTCTATGGTGACATTAAAAAAACAATGATTCTTAACATTTCCAGTGAATTCATTCACTGGGTCAAATTCACCCAAGGGGAAAGGACACAGGATGTGATAGATCTACTTACTTTCATCTAGGTGAACTTTGACCTGCAGATTAACAAGCCGGTGATTGTCAAGAAAATATTATTAAGTATCACACACTAAATTTTTGCTTCTTTGTTTTTTCTTTTTTCTAATTGTTTCCTGATGAATTAAAAAACATAACCTTCTCTACTTTCTCACCCTCCTGATCCAGCACACACCTAATATTAAAATACGCTTTTACCAAGAAGGAAAAAAAAAAGTATTTTGATAGAAACCCTGGATTAACCTTCTTTAAACTTTTCTGTTTTTCCCTCAAACTTTGCAGTTTCTGTGATTGTACAAATCACCTGATATGAGGCTGAAGCACTGTTCAGGTTCTGATTGGGTGTCGGTTGCTAAGCAACTATCTCTAACATTCTAACACTGCATCGTTTCGCAAACTACACGTCTTGAGTTAACACAGTGGGAGCCATGTGAAACGTTCCTCTAGTCGGGGTAAAAAAGGGGTTTAGAAACACAATAAGCACAATAAGTGTTGATATTTTTTTCAGTAATGGTAGCATCTCTGAATATGCTACAGGATTTTGGAAAAACAACTGTGCTTAGTTTGTAAAGATATAAAGAGATAAGTCTATGTATCGGTGCTGCTCTTTACAAAGCCACATTAAACCATAATCTCTTTTAACCTCACACTTAATTTCTGTCTGTTTAAACAGTCAGAATCGGTGTAGTGTGTCGGACTATTTATCGCACCATCAATTTATGGTGCTGTGCTACCTCTAAAAAGATCGCTACCTCCTGCCTACGTTCCAAGCCACAAACTATTTACGTTTAATCTTACAGGAAATTAGATAGATGTAACTCTGGGTGCGTTTCCTTTTATTCTGAAGTGAGTGTTTAATCCTTGGCATTTTACTGAGTAAATAAGATGTTTTAGTTTAATATTCCATAAGCAGCTTTAGCACAAGTGCAGCGTCAGAAGGCTGTTAGCTAGTGCTAGCTATCTGACTTCAGTAGAGTAGCTAAACGACTATCTGAATGTAACAATACATTTGAAAGAGCTAACACATACATGCAAAAACATGTTACCAAGTATCATAATACACTTTAGTTCTCCATTCTAATTGGTCAAAAGGTGTTGACCTTCATTTTGCTTTAATACACTATCATTTCTATAGTAACAGTGACCTCTCACTAACATAACAAGCGGCATTTTTTGTTTGTTTGTGGGGTTTTGTACAGTAGAGGCTGTATAGGGAATGACTGTTTATAGCTACCGCAACATTAACTGTAGGAAAATGAAGTATGAAGTGTTCTTTAATAAAATAAACATAAAAACGTTAACAGCTGTGGCATAAAAACAAATCATGTTTTATTTATTAATTATTAATATTTGAACAGACACACTGAACATTTTTGTGACTTTTGTTATATAACAAAAGAAACATTTGTATAATCCATCTTTTTTTTTTTTTTTTAACATTTTTGTTTCCTTCATTGTGTTCTAAATGTGCACAAACTTTTGCACACAGCTACTTGGTGATGCTGAAATCTAACTTTCTGTTTAAAGCTAAACTGATTATGGGGTCTAATAGGTTCAATTATTTTATTTCAGATAAGTCTTTAAGATTTAAAAGATTGTTTATTTTAGATTTAATCACGTTTAGGAATTCTTTAAAAGTGAATCATGAAAATGGTGAATGATTTTTTTTTCTCTTTAAATGAAAGTTTTATTATTATTCTGTTTAATAAAATAGTACCTCTGTGATGTGTTACACAATTTCCAGGCCGTTTCAGGGTACATGTGGAACAGGTGGAAAAGATCCTACAGTGTTGGTTTTAGTTAAACAGCAACTTTATTTTCTTATCTAACTGGATTTTATCTCCACGGTGTTAGAGAATTTTCTTTTATTTTGATTCACACGATTCTTTGTTTTGTGTTTCATTTTCTTAGTACACATCCATAAAAAAAATAAAACCTCTCTTTTCCTCATGTGTTTTTAATGTTTTTTTTTTTATGTGGTAAAAACATTCTCCCCTTTTAGTTTTTTCTTGTTATGAATAAAATATCAGACACATGCTAACATACTGTAAGCTAGCATATTATACAGAGATCTGAGTTACTTCAGTGATGTATAAGTTATGAGTTTATCGTGTTTTTAGTGACATAACTTGACTTTCGATTGCATAAATCCCTGTGTGGCGAAAAACTAAAATGCTCACATCAGGTATTTTGCTGTAACATTCAGAGTGCCTGGAATAACCTGGATAAGCTCAGTATTTGTTGAATGTTGTGTGTTTTAATTCTCTAACTTCATTTGTAAGCTCTTGAATGGCCTGGTGTGCAGTCGCTAAAAAAGTCCCTCAAAATAAAGGAAACATAATTGTAATTAATTAGCAAAAACAACAAAAAAGTGGTTGCTGAGAAGAGATGCTAATCTATGAGTTAAGTCTCTTCTGTTAGCCTAAAGCTAGTTTATGCACAGGTTTCTCAATGAAAGAGGAGTGTAGACATGTTCCAGTTTAGCCAGAAAGGTGGACATAAAAACAAGCTAGTTAGTTTGACGTATTCTTTATAAACTATTTTTATGTAAGAAATGGGTTGTTGTGAGGGTCAGTTACTCTACAACTGTGCAATACACACACACACACACACACACACACACACAGGCTCAATGACGCCTGAGATAGGCACAGGCTCCCTGTGACCCGAGATCGGATAAGCGGTAGAAAATGAATGAATGAATGAATGAATGAATGTATATATATATATATATATATACATATATATACACACACACACACACACACACACATATATATATATATATATATATATATACACATATATATACACACATTAGAAGAGGAAGGGGTGATACGAAGAAGAATTCTAATCCTTATGATAACATTGCGAACTCTAGCTAAACCATTTGAATTAACTGAAACATAGCTTTATGTGATCAGCATGACTGAGTAGGCTTCAAAGTTTGTCTTTTGCGTGGCTCTGGGACGGGAAAGCTTCCAAGACTTCCGTTCTGTTGGTTGCGATTTTATGCAGTCTTAAGAGGGTCAAGGGTTCTTTGCAAAAGGAACACAGCCTTTTTGACAGTAGGAAGGAATATGTGTCCCAAAGATATGAACGGTCATTCTGTATTCTACAATGTCTTTGGAAATGTCACTGTTGCAGAACAACAAGAAGCGGAAGTAGTTCCGGTCTTCTTCTCGAACACTGAAACAATAAAACATTTCAATGTCTACTGTGAGGACAAGAGCTTCCTTTCTGAAGCATATAAGGACTCTGAGCAGTGAGTTGTTATGATCTGGTCCGGTTGACATCACGTCATTCAAATGATATGCCCTTGTACTCTGTGCTGTCAAAGACAACCCTAAACTGTTTGGGTTTCCTGCGATGGTATACACCGGTGTAAATACCAGCATTCCTCTTCGTTTTTTATTGGAGGGGTGATTTCTGCATGTTTATTTTTTCATATTTTGTCCATAAAGGTGATAAAATGTTCTTTCATGTCCTTTTTCTTTTCAAAGTTGCAGAGAAGTGGCAGTTTAGTGCTTGTGGCCTATTGTTTGGCAGTTTTTCTCATGGTGATTTAAATGTTAATGCAGCTGTCCTGTTACTGTCTTTGTCTCTTGTTAGTCCTTTCGTCATGATTTTTAAAAAGCATTGTCCTGAATGGAGGGTGGGATGTAATTGTCAAGTCTGGTTTGTTTTACACCCTGGTCACCCGGGCTCACATGTGGTGCTGTCACCGGGTTTAGTGTTGAGATTAAAAGGGACTTGTATGTCACAGTGTTTTTCTTTTATGTTGTAAACATTGGGACATGGCTGAAATATGGCGGGACGCCCTTTCTCTGTTGCATTAGTGAAGAGAGTTTTTACTGCAAGGGTTTTGTGGACCTAAGCAAACGTTCCCTTTTCTGTGTGTAGGGTGCATCGTGAGGGCCACTTATCTGCTTGTGGACTTTGTGAACTCTCACTATGTCCAGAACAAGGATAATGAGTATTTGAGTGTTAGCGTCCAACTGGGCATGAGATGAGCCACAGACTTTGGATGATTGTGATGGGTGGCTACACTAGGTATGGGTATCTCCTCTCTGTCATTTGGAATATTTTTACATTCAATGAGGCTAGGCTGTGGAATGTGCACTGTACCATCTAAAGCTTCCACTATGTAACAAGTGGCTCTCCTACTCATAATCTCTTTGATACTTACACATGTTCTTAGTGAGTGAGGGAGAGCTAGAGTCACAGTTATTAAACAACTCAAAAAACTCTGGGTGGACTAATGACCTGTTACTCTGTTCATCAATAATGGCATAGAGTCGTACTGCTTTGTATGGACAGCCTACAGGGTATACATTCATGAGACAAAATTTAGAGCCTGATCTACCTGCCTCACTTTCACCACAAACCACAGTGCATTTGTAGGTTATCTTTTCTGGCTCAGCTGTGTTTGGCTCCCCACTGTGCTCTGCTGCTGGTTCAGTGACTTTTTGTCATGGGGCTGAACCAGGGTGGCGAGCTGCACAATGTTTTACATTGCCACACTCAGAACACTGGTCTTTGATTTTGCAATACTTCACCATGTGCGTAGATGAGGCACAGCATTTGAAGCTCTTTTAGGAACTCTTTCCTTTCATTCGGTGATTTCATGCGACACCTTGTACATTTTGGGAGAGGATAAGCTTTTTTGTGGAGTGGGCAGAGTTTGTCACTGTCTGCTGTTTGTATGTCTGTATTGAAGCTGGGAACCACATTGGTTTTGTGCACTGATATTTCTCTTTGTCTGTTTGATCTCCATGGTGGTTTGTCTGGTTTGCGTGGAGCATCAGGGTGCGAGTTGAACTGAAAACTAGGGTAATTTTAGCATTTGCTTCCTGTACAATAAAATCTACAAAAACTTGAAATGGCAGATAAGGCACACAGTGTTGACGTTTTGTTGTAAGACCCTGGCAGGTACAGGATGGAGTTACAGGAAACTTCCTAGGCTCCAATGCTGGTTCTCAGCCAACAAACCTAAATAAATGCAAAGATACACCACAACCAATCGTTAACTTATCCGTCAGAAGACAGACAGGAATAAATAGTACAAAGAGAAGGAAAAATAGGAAAAGAAAGGAGAGGACAAAGGAAAATCGATGTAAAAATACAAAAGGTTGAAGAGTTGGTTGAAGAGTTGAAACACTTAAATATGAGTGACTAAAAGAAGACAATGAGGGATCAGATGTTGTACCTAGACAGCTGGAAGAAGATTCCAAAAGAAAGGAAGATTATAATGCATTAAGTTTTATTTTCAGAAGTTCTGGAGAACTCTGAATTGCGTTCCTTTTTCTTATGTTCATGTATTCTCCTGTAATAGAATTGATAAGATTAATATTGCTTATTTTGATGACTGTAAACTTAGATGATTATGTTTCTTGCAGTGAAATCTTAAAAGCCCACTATGCATTCGCGGGTGAAATCTGCAAAAGTGTTTCAACACACGCTGTCGAAAAAATCGACGGCAAGAATAAGTTTCAGTCATATGTAATCACAGCTTGGCAGCTGCAGGGAGTTAACTGCAACCATATAACCATATATAGAATTGTTAACCTTAAAGATGAGGAACAAACATGAGTAGCACTCTGAGGGATGCAGATAAGAAATGTTGGTTGTCGAAAAAGCCCAAGGGGGGCCAGCCTCGACAGCAAAATCCAACTTGCAATAGCAATGTTACAAAATTTATAAAAGCTTGTCTTGAATTACATTGTGTGTGCATTCTAGTGTAGACAGGCTCAGTGTATCCGAAAACATGTGTCACTAAGGGACACATATGTCAGTATAAATTACTTCATTTTTCCTGCAAGTTAAATGGGAGCTTCTGGACAATAGGATTTACTCCTCTCACTGTATCTAGGAATGAGAGGCATTGAGAACTTGCTCAGCTTTAGCACACCGAATTTCCATTCGCACATCAATAAAATTAGTACGTTTGGCATAGGCTTTGGAGGTAATTTTTGGGAATGAGTCTACTCTTTTAAAACGTGCATCCTCAGTCACTTCAGATAAGCCATAACATGTCTATCCCAAATCATCTCAAGACCTGCAACAGGGTTATTAATTTGTATGGTGCTTATTTGCTAACCTGAAAAACACCTTTCTCACATCAAAGACTCTGCATACTGGAATATGTCTTCAGCAGGTTTACTGAAATTGAAGGGTGAAAATAGAATGCAGACAAACAGTATAATCAGGATATACTATTTGCTGCATAAATATGGCATCTGTACTGCACTAAATGTTGCTGTACAATATAACATTCACAAATAGTGCGCTCAGAGAGGACATTTTAACAACCCAGTAATTTGCGGGTAATTAGCATAACACATTGACTTGTATTGACAAATAACACATTTCTAAGCTTTATTAACTGTCAATAAATGTGTTCCTTATTTGCTGATGGTCACTTGCGTTTTCTTCTTTCACATAGATATCGTCACAGAATTTCATGCTATTTCCAAAAAAAACATCTCTCTGCTCACCTGTCTGTAAAGTCACTGGATCCGCAAAATGCCTTCAATATGCTTAACAAATCAATCAAATCAAATCAAATTTTATTTGTCACATACACATACATACAGAGTATGACATGCAGTGAAATGCTTACGTCTGGTCAATGGTGTCAAATGGTCAATGGTGGAAATGTTGATTGCTACAATTTCCACCTCAGCTTCTATAAATAAATCAATCAAAACCTTAGGTAAACCTCAGTAAGACCTCACCTGTCACGATCAGCGCACCTGCCTCGCTTCCAGACCGGCAACGTAGAGAAGCGTCTCCAGAATATTAATCGCTTCCGGACTACGCCTCCCAGCATCCATCACAAAGACTGATTGCGGCTCCACCTGTTTTCTATCAGCCAGTGCGTATAAATACGAACTTGACCTCATTGCGAAGTCTCGACTTGCTCTAGCAGTCATTCTGAGCGTTTCCTGTTTGTCTTAGTTCCGGTTTTGACTTAGTTTCTGTGTTTGATTCTCTGATTGTTTGATTCTGGTGCCGCAGGGAACTTTATGTCATGGGAATTTGCTCACGCCTACGATGTACCAGTAATCCCATGTGTTTCCTCTTTGGCAGTGGAGGCAATAGACGGCTGCCCGCTCGGAGAAGACCGCCTTCTCAACCCAGTCGGGCCACTACGAATATTTAGTCATGCCGTTCGGCCTTTCGAACAGTCCAGCCGTGTTTCAATCATTCATTAACGACGTGTTCTGCGACATACTAGATCGCTGGGTGATTGTATACATAGATGACATCCTGATATACTCCAAAACCATGGAAGAACATGTCCGACACGGGGGAGCAGTGCTCAAGCGCCTCATCCAGCACCGACTATACTCCAAGGCAGAGAAGTGCGAATTTCATTGGACCTCAACGACCTTCCTAGGCAACGTCATCTAAGCCGAGGGGGTCGCTATGGATGACTCCAAGGTACGGGCGGTATTGCAATGGCCCCAACCGCAGAGTATTAAGGAGCTACAGCGCTTCCTGGGATTCGCCAATTTCTACCGCCGCTTCATCCGCGGGTTCAGCACGATTGCCGCACCACTCATGTCTATGACGAAAAAGGCACCCGCTCGGCTTACCTGGTCACCTGTAGCTACTACAGCATTCCAACGCCTGAAGGAAAGCTTCACCTAAGCCCCCATCCTCCACCACCCTGACCCGGACCGTCCATTTGTAGTGGAGGTGGACGCCTCTAGAACGGGAATTGGAGCCGTGTTATCTCAACGCCAGGGTCCAGCCAACAAGATGTTCCCCTACAACTACAACGTGGGGGACCGCGAGTTACTAGCTATGAAAGCACCGTTCAAAGAATGGCGGCATTGGCTGGACGGTGCTCGACACCCGTTCACAGTTCTAACTGACCACAGAAATCTCGAGTATCTCCGTGCCGCTAAGCGCATGAACCCGCGCCAAGCGAGGTGGACCATGTTCTTCACTCGCTTTCAATTCAGTGTGACCTATAGACCGGGAACCAAGAACACCAAAGCTGATGCTCTGTCCCGGATGTTCCGGGAGGTCGGCCAGGACACGAGCCTGTGACACATCGCCGAGAGCATCCTGATTATCAACCCAGTCAGTGGGTATGGCTCTCTACCCGCAACCTCCGTCTCCACCTGCCCTGTCGTAAACTTAGTCCCAGATATGTGGGACCGTTCCGGATCACTCGGCGGATTAACCCGGTATCTTACCGCCTGGCGCTACCTCCGACATACCGCATCTCCCCCACCTTCAGGTCACGATCAGAGCACCTGCCTCGCTTCCAGACCGGCAACGTAGAGAAGTGTCTCCGGAATATTAATCGCTTCCGGACTACGTCTCCCAGCATCCATCACAAAGACTGATTTCCTATCACAAAGACCTGTTTCCTATCAGCCAGCGCATATGAATACGAACTTGAACTTGACCTCATTGCAAAGTCTCGACTTGCTCTAGCAGTCATTCTGAGTCTTTCCTGTTTGTCTTAGTTCTGGTTTTGACTTAGTTTCTGTGTTTGATTCTCTGATTGTTTGCTGCCTGTCCTGACCTCCTGCCTGTCCTTTCGTTTCTGATTTTTGCCTATCCTACGATATCGTGCTTGCCATGTTTGACCCTGGCTGTCTGTTTTTGCATTCTGAATAAACGCTGAAAATGGATCACCAGCCTTACGACTCCTTGTTACATCACCACACATCATCATCATACACATGCACCACTTTTAGAGCCCTGTGTCTTTAACTACTCTCTTTAGAGACTCAGTAGGCACTTTGTACTAAATGTACTTATATTTTTTAATATAGTATTATTGAAATTCAGTACTTGTATTTTTATACTTGTGTCTGTGGTGGAGAGTGTCATGGTCATGTTGGACGGGGTAGCCTAGGGATGGGGTAGCCTAGTTGTTAAGGTGTTGGGCTACCAATCGGAAGGTTGTGAGTTCGAGTCATACATCCATCAAGCTGCCACTGCTGGGCCCCTGAGCAAGGCTCTTTACCCTCAGTTGTTCAGTTGTATAAAAATGGATAAAATTTAAGTCTGGATAAGGGCGTCTGTTAAATACTGTAAATGTAAATGTCATGGTCATGGGACAGAGTTGTTCCAGGAACTTAGAGAGTTCATGGGTGATATGACAAAGCTTAAAGCGATGATAGCCAGTCATGACCTCAGCAGGAACTGGCCTCATGTAGGGAGAAGGGCGAGAGAGCCAGCTCGTTTGACCAGGTGGACGAACCTGCTGACTCTGAGGTTGAGGATCTAAGGGGAAAATGGCGTAACCCTTAGTAGGAGGACCCTTTTTTCCTCTTCAACGTGAAATCCACTTAAAATACTCCGTCATTCATAATCATACACATACATGGAATACATCATTCAAAACTGTGAAGTGTCTACTTTTATTTGAGTGCCTTCATATTAACAACAAAATGATGTGCTTTTGTCAAATAAAGAAAATAACCAGGTTGTGCATTCAGACATCTCTGTGAACTTGACCTTCTTCCTGAAACACGTTACAAACATGAACTGATAACTCCGCCAATACTTATCACACGAACATGATACATATGTCTAATGAAAGCCTGAAATGTCTACTTTTAAATGAGTTAATTAAAATCGAAAGCAAATATTTTCTTTTTGTGTAATCTGTATGTAAGTAAAGAGAGGTACAGTTTTTCTGGCTCGACCTCATTACCACTAATGTGATCCCACCTACCGCCGTGCATGCCATTCATATGAAAATTACCTGAGCGGGCTATGCAAATAAGATCAACGCCCCCAAACAATGCTATAAGAAGCAAAAGTTTTAACAGATTCATTCACTTATCAACGCGCTGGGAAGATGAAACGCTTTACAGCTGAGGAAGTTTCCTCAAATTGAAGAGCAGGACTCCGACGACGAACGTTTGTATTTTGAAGAGCGAGTTGATCCAGCTGAGGATATAATTTCTGAAGAGTAAGTTTTACATTTGTTGAAATCTTGTGTGATGTAAAATTATATATACTGTATTGTATACAGACTATTTGCAAGCAGATATTAAGAGTGACTTTATAGAAACGTCTCGTAATTGGCAACTTTTATTTACCTTAAAATGTTAGTTCTTATTAAGCTGTATGCTGATTAATGTAATGTGAATATACAATATGTTATATAGCAATATCACTATTTAGAATATATTTTGACTAGTGTTTATGCCGCAACTAGTCTTGTTTACGTGACTATCTGTTCGGGTGTAAATGTATCGATGTGGTGTCGATGAGCTGTAAATGTGCCCGGAGATATGTCATGTGTTAATGTTTAGCCATAAATATGTCCGGTAATGGCCCGTTAACAAACATATACAGCGCATCTCTGTACCCAATTATTTTATCTCAGCTATGCTTAACTGCCTTAGTTATTGCTTTATAAGTTTGTTACTGTGGAGAATACATTATATAAATTATTAAAAACTTTTGTAGGAATGTGGCTGCATCACTCTTGTCTTCACCTGCACCGGCTGCAACACTTTCACCTTCGTTTGATCCACGCGAGGAACATTCATCCAGTGTAAGTCACATTTACCCTTTTTTATGTTCTCAGTATTAGTAATACTGGTGTGTTGCTTTGTACTTTGCAAATACATGATACTAATTATGATATTTTTTTTAGGAATGTGGCTGCAACACGTTCACCTTCGTCTGATACTCGCACAAGGGCACGCAGCAACGCAACTGGGAACAAAAAAGAGTACGTCCACGTGTACCCATTTTTCTGTTATATTGTATATTAGTATATATTAGTTATATATTATTATTACTAATGTGTTGCTTAGTACTTTGGAAAATACACGATGAGACTAATTATGTTGTTATTTTTTTTTTTAGGAATGTGTCTGCATCACCTTTACCTTTACCATCACCTGCTACTCACACACACCGTAGGTCTCTTTCAGTCTCAAAGCAACTGAGACTGATGTGTGTTCAGTTAAATAGGAACTGTTTTGAGCAAGGGCATGACGACATTTAAACTCCACTCTCAAAGATTCACAGTGTGTGATGGCTTGCAAATGTATATCTTATTTTTTATATTGTAAAGAATCATTCCCATACAGTAAAGCTTCTTGACTCTTGACTCTATTGTATTGTTATTGAAACGGTATTCAAGTTTCTGCTTTCTGCACACCAATAATGGATGTAAATGTGTTTGCTCCCTTGCGAAGAAATATAAAAAATGAAATCAACAAGAAGAGCCAAATCACGTAAATTGTTAAGACTGGCTACTGTAATATCAGTTTCATGTAAGAGTACTTTCATTTCTATAGTCAATTACATAACGTGAAAATTATATTAAAACGTATTTATTCCAGTGGGTTTATAAGAAGTTCTATATAAAACCATATGATGATCATAGCCAATCCACACATCCTGGACATGTGGTCTTGTGCAACGCCCACATGTAAAACACAGACACTCCTATCTCTGTAATAAACACAGAGATGTTAGTCCCGTCCGAATCCATACATGAAATGACAGACGTCGGCTGAAAAAAAAATCTAACTCTAACATCGTTTGGAAAACTAGTCCCGTCCGAATAGGGCTTTACAAAAGTTAAATCAATGTATTGTTTCATGTGAATGAGTGGGTAAAATAGTTTTTACATCTTTTTGTAGCAAATACTCAACTCTACAAGAGTAGAGAATTTTATTGTTTGTGAACAAATGTTTGTTTCTTGGCCTTATTTCAGCAACTTTTCTTTTTTTTTTACTAACCACGCATAAACATCATTTACTTAAAAATACAAACATGTACATAAATTTTACTTACATAATAGTGTAGCGCAGTTTGTGCTGAATACAGTGTTATGTGATATTAGCCATTAATATGTTTTGAAGTAACTGAAAAAAGACCAAATGTAAGAGCATGTCAGAACCTCTGCCAGTATCACAAAATGGTCAATTTCAATTCAATTAAATTCAATTCAAGTTTATTTGTATAGTGCCTTTTACAATGGACAAAGCTGTCTCAAAGCAGCTTTACAGAACATAAACATAGAACAGAAGATAGACATAAGGAGTAATATAGAGAATTAATATAATAAAAATTCAAAATATATATAGTTCACAGTGTGTATGTACGTATGTATGTATATGTATTCATCCCCAATGAGCAAGTCTGAGGTGACTCAGGCAGCAGTGGCAAGGAAAAACTCCCTTAGATGGGTAAAGGAAGAAACCTTGAGAGGAACCAGACTCAAAGGGGAACCCATCCTCATATGGGTGACACTAGATGGTGTGATTCCAAATATACAGTCAGACAAATGTTGTATTGATGTAGGGATCACATGGAGTTCAGATCTCCTCTTAGCATCACAGAGTCCAACTGGAGCTGGTACTGTAGATCTGTAGATGTCTCAGGATTCTCAGAGTCGGCCTCATCTCAGCGGAGGTCCAAAAACTTCATCGCACGGAAGACGATCGGAGCTGGTACAATGTCTGGGTGTCTCGGCATGGGTTGAAAAAGAGAAGAGCAGTGCAGAGGTATTAACATATCTGCTGTTCATAAAAATGTGCAAGTCTAGTGTAATAGTGCACAATATAATATAACGGGATGTGTTATGTGTACGCCTGACTAAAGAGATGAGTTTTTAATCTACATTTAAACTGGGAAAGTGTGTCTGAGCCCCAAACACTATCAGGAAGACTATTCCAGAGTTTGGGAGCTAAATAAGAAAACGCTCTACCGCCTTTAGTAGACTTAGATATTCTGGGAGCTACCAGAAGTCCTGAGTTTTGTGATCTCAGAGAGCGCGAAGGATTGTAACGTGTTAGAAGACTAGTTAGATACATTGGAGCTAAACCATTAAGAGCTTTGTACGCAAGTTTCAGCAGTTTGTTATCAGTTCGAAACTTAACGGGTTATACTGTATGATCATACTTTCTTGTCCTAGTGAGAACTCTGGCAGCTACATTTTGGACTAACTGTAGCCTATTTATTAAAGATGCAGGACAACCACCTAGTAATGCATTACAATAGTCCAGTCTAGAGGTCATAAATGCATGAACTAGCTTCTCAGCATCAGATACCGATGGGATGTTTCTCAGCTTGGCAATAGTTCTAAGGTGGAAGAAGGCTGTTTTTGTGGTTTGGGCGACATGATTTTCAAAGGACAAGTTGCTGTCTAATTGTCAGGCCCCCGGATACGGTGGGAAGGAGACAGACCCGTAGGCAGGATAGCTTCAAATGAAAGGGGTTTAATACAGTAGGGAAACAAACAGACATCCACACGACACGGGGAACTAACGGAAATTACACTAATGAATCTGCGCTGCCATCGGCAACGCGGCTCACATATATACACACAGTGTCAATCACAGGATGGGAACCAGGTGAGGAGACAGGGAGGAGCGGACGAAGGCGGGGCAGACACGTGACAATAATAAAAACATTCGCACGTGTCCAAAGGTCCGCGCTGATCCCTGACAGAACCCCCCCCTTAAGGCGCGGCTCCCGAAGCGCCAAAACCCGACAAGGTCCAGGAGGGGGGGCGAGGCCCACGGTGATTGGCAGGCGAGGGGAGCAAGGACGACGGCGAGGCCAGTGGGGGGGGCAAGGACCACGGCGAGGTAGGCGAGGGGAGCCAAGGCACACGGCGAGGTAGGTGGGGGGAGCAGGGCACACGGCGGCGCAGCCAAAGAGAGCCGAGCGACGTCCACAGCCGAGCTGAAGGGCCGAAGCGACGTCCGCATCCGAGCTGAAGGGCCGAGCGAATTCCACAGCCGAGCTGTAGGGCCGAGTGACGTCCACCGCCGAACTGAGGTGCCGAGCAACATCCCCCGACGCACCGCGGCCAAACCCCCGCCTCGGCGACCAGAGAAAAGGGGCGGGAGGGCGGGAAGGATCCTCCGCCTCGGGCCCGCAGCACCCCCCGCGGAAAGAGTGAAGCGACGTCCTCCTCGGGATCTGTACCGGAAACGGAGCGGCGTCCTTCACCGGAAACGTGCGGGGCGATGCCGCGGGGCACCAAAAAAAAAGGGGGCCAACCAGGATGACGACATCCTCCACGAACGTGGTGAGGATGTCACTGGACTCAGGCCCGGAAGGACTGACGGGACAGTCCAGGGGGGAAGGATCCTCCGCCTCGGACCTGCAGCACCCCCCGCGGAAAGAGTGAAGCGACGTCCTCCTCGGGATCTGTACCGGAAACGGAGCGGCGTCCTTCACCGGAACATGCGGGGCGATGCCGCAGGGCGCCAAACAAAAGAAAAAAGGGGGGCCAACCAGGATCACGACATCCTCCGTGAACATGGTGAAGCGACGTCCTCCTCGGGATCTGTACCGGAAACGGAGCGGCGTCCCTCACCGGAGAAATGCGGAGTGATGTCTCTGGACTCAGGCCCTGAAGAACTGACGGAACAGTCCCAGGGGGAAGTGACGCGACGTCCTCCTCGGGAAAAACCGGAAACGGAGCGGCGTCCTTCCCCGGAGAAAAAAAGGCAAAAAGGAAAAAAAAAGGCCGGTCCGAGCTGGAAGCTATCCTGCTGGGTCTGCTGGATCTTACGGCGGATTCATTCTGTCAGGCCCCCGGATACGGTGGGAAGGAGACAGACCCGTAGGCAGGATAGCTTCAAATGAAAGGGGTTTAATACAGTAGGGAAACAAACAGACATCCACACGACACGGGGAACTAACGGAAATTACACTAATGAATCTGCGCTGCCATCGGCAACGCGGCTCACATATATACACACAGTGTCAATCACAGGATGGGAACCAGGTGAGGAGACAGGGAGGAGCGGACGAAGGCGGGGCAGACACGTGACAATAATAAAAACATTCGCACGTGTCCAAAGGTCCGCGCTGATCCCTGACACTAATATAACACCCAGGTCTTTCACTGTCGAGCTACTAACAACAGTACATCCCTCTAATTGGAAGTTAAATTGTGAGAATTTCTATGTACTGGTTTTTGGACCTATAATTAGTATTTCTGTCTTATCAGAGTTTAATAACAGAAAATTACAGCTCATCCAGTCTTTTATCTCTCTAAGGCACTGAGTTAATTTGGACAATTTAGCTATTTCATCTGGTCAGACCCCAGAGGGTTAAAGTATGCATGAGCAAGCCCAGTCTGGGAAATGAAAGACTCATAAGTTCATAAGTTCAGCAAGCTTAAGAAGTTAACATAGAACTCCACTTGTATACAAAGCAACATTATAGCAGCAAGAGCTTAGCAATAATAGTAATGCAATATGACCAATATAAGTAAGAACTTTTAACATCATCCAAACTCATAAAGTTAACATATAATCAGTAGAAATCATATACAGTATAGAATAGCAAGAAAATAAATGAGGAAACTTACTCATTGTAGCTGAAAAGAGAATTAATCCACAAGACGTCTGTCATGAAAGACTGAGTGACAAATGTGACAAGAACAAGGAAGTGAAGCTCTCTTGAGTGATTGTCTAAATCATTTTAATTTGTACTGCCAATATCCACCATACTCATTTATGTATATACATATATTTTCACATATATTTTTAAGTATTTTATATAGTTTATACTTTTTATTTATCTACCTCCTTTTGGTTTTATTTTCATCCTTAATTCAATATTTCTATGCTTGAATACCGGACAGACGTGAAAAGCATTTCACTGCATGTCATACTCTGTATGTATGTGTATGTGACAAATAAAATTTGATTTGATTTGAAACAGCATTTAAAGACATCAAAAGACCTTTTTAGAGTTTTTAACCTAAGTACTTAGGGGTTGGGTTATACTGTTAAAGAAAAAAAGAAAGATCAAGGAGAGATATTTTCAACAATTATTCATTCATTCATTCATTCATCTTCTACCGCTTATCCGAACTACCTCGGGTCACGGGGAGCCTGTGCCTATCTCAGGCGTCATCGGGCATCAAGGCAGGATACACCCTGGATGGAGTGCCAACCCATCGCAGGGCACACACACACACACACTCATTCACACACTACGGACAATTTTTCAGAGATGCCAATCAACCTACCATGCATGTCTTTGGACCGGGGGAGGAAACCGGAGTACCAGGAGGAAACCCCCGAGGCACGGGGAGAACATGCAAACTCCACACACACAAGGTGGAGGCGGGAATCGAACCCACAACCCTGGAGGTGTGAGGCGAATGTGCTAACCACTAAGCCACCGTGACCCCCCTTTTTCAACAATTATAATTTTTTAATTATAAAAAAAATGTTTCACCAGGATCACTGACCAAATTTCACATTTTAACCAAATACAAAGTATTTGTTCAATTGCCTTTTTGGACTCCTTTATCATTTGTAATGTTGCTCCCATTTAAAACAGTTCGGCTCAAGCCCAGCCATTTTTAGGGTCATGATTGAGGACAATGTCCCGTCCAGAGACAAGCTGTTTCGTGTTGAGGTTTTGTTCAAACCGACCATTGTAAATATCCTCTCTAATGAATATGTTTTTTTTATTGGTTGTTGTGTTAAATCTTACATACAATAGTGCTATTTTCTGATTGGCTATTGTGTAGCCTCTTTTTTTTTATTGGCTGAGAAGTGTCAGGCTCGACTAAAAACTACAGGGGAGACGCGCTTGATTCCTGCCCGGTTCCATAAAGACAGCGGTGCGGACTGATACATTTTGGGCGCTGCGGCGTATTAAATATATGATAAATAGTCAAAAAGCTTTTCTGCGTGAGAAATACGATGTGTGGCGGGAGAGCGTGAAAAAAGACCGAAATGAGTGACTGTCACGCTCAATGCGTGATACTTGACAGCCCTGCATTTATTTACTTGTCATTTAGTTGTGGTACTATAGCTCATGCCACAATCTAGAAATATTGCTCTATGTGGCTGAAAATTTCAGCACCTTCAAACACGTACAGCTTCCTGTGTCTGTGAAGCACTGACTTAGCTACAGCACAACAAATGAAAAAGAACTGCATGCATACTTATTTAAATATTTAAATATTGTATATAAGTATACTATTAATGTTGAATCTTTGTATAAATCCTTGTATAATGTTAACTTTTCTGTACTTTTGCAATATTTCTTATGTTCTGTAAAGCTGCTTTGATACAATGTCCATTGTTAGAAGTGCTGTACAAATAAATTTGAATTGAATATAAGAAGAGAAAAGATTTCACTGGTAAACTCCTCACACTATCCTGAATGGCAGAAGAGGATGCTATAGAGGATGGCCTGCTCACTCTGGGCTCCTCCTCTTAAGCTAAGGGTATGCGCATTTAAAATCCAACTAAAACAACTCTTCTTATCTATTTATTCCAAGTAGGATGATGGGAGTGACCCATGCGCTTTCTGAACATCTCTACATTTTTAAGCTTCATTGGGATATTTATCATTAGAAAAAAACAATATTTCTAATTAAAGAGGTTGCATAAAACCTGTATTTTTATTGGAAAAGATAATTAAAGTTAATTAAAAATAAAACATTTTGGTTTGCACAAAGGAAGAAAAATGTGGTTGTACTGTATAAGTATTCACCCCCTAGGTTAATAGTAAGTAGAAAGACCTTTGGCTCAAACATGGACACTCAGGACAAAATCAACAAAATTACATCATCAGTGAAAGTCAAAAAAGCAAAAGACCCTGATCAAGTTACAGTTTCTTTACAATTTCTTTTGCAGATTTTCTCTCCTTGACAATATATGGGTCAAATCAAACAAAAAATGTTAATCTAAAACATTTCAGCTGTTAACTCTTTTCTCACAGATCCAGATATACTCATAACTACAGTGAACATCAACCCAATTTGGTACAGGTTCAGCCCGATAGCCAGATACAGCACAGTCCTCATCACCTTTGTTGTTAGGTTCCCCATTACTCCAAAACCTGCAAAGAAATCAAACAGCAATAATAATAATAATAATAATAATAATAATAATAATAATAATAATAATAAGTTATGTTAACATGAAACCTAAAAATCTAACAATTGGTTGTAATTAAAAAGGTTGATCTAAACACCTCAGTTGGATCCGAGTAAATGGACTGAAATCTCAGACTCACAAACAACATTATAATAAAAACACACAGAGAATTTGGGTAACATGATTAGACAATACATTTCTCTGAATTAGTAACAGGTTTAATTATCAGGTGCAATAAAAGCACATCTGCCAGAAGATCATTGTATCAATGCATGCTGTTAACATTAGATTTGTCTATCATCTTAACAACTAAACAATGCAACATCTTTAATAAACTGCCGACAGCATCAGCCAACAGTGATGTTGTAATAATCCTTGGTAACACAACCTCTCAGTGAACTTGCTGACCAGTGTAGATTTTAGGAGACAGTTATCTCTTACCCACTGAACACTGCTGTACCATCCACCCATTTCCAGACCCCCTCAATGTCCCTGTCATTCGCACCGATCCAAGCACCTTCACCTCTTCTCCACACCTCAACAAAGTCCTGGTGAGGAATAACAACTAATTCGACATTCCAAGAAACACACCATCCATGCACATACTGAATCCCTGAACAGATAGACAATTAAACTGTTGTAGAAAATTTTATAACCCCTGTTATATTTCAGTACCCTTGATTTATCCAATCCGATTGGTTAGACATTACCGCACTGTTGAGTTAGACAGAAATTTAAGAGGGATCCCATTTTCAAAATATTTGGTTCACTGGTCAGAATTCAGAACAAAATGGAAAGATTCATGGAAAGTCTTCACAGTATTATATTATAATTGAGGATTTTATGTATAATCCTCACACCTGTAATCACCACCTGATGTCTGACTGTATTCAAGTATATTTTTAGACTGAATGAATTCAAACAAAAAACAGTGAAACCTGTAATTATATCTTTGATCTCAGGTTGTATTTTATTACACATTGTTTAGGGTTTTATAAATCTTCTAGGATTTTATACATTATGTAAATAAATGATTCAGTCTGTCAAAAAAGATCTACAGTAAGGGTGCATAGTAAAATTCTGTCTCAAATTTTGATTTCTCTCTTCATTTTCTTCTCTCCATTACCTGTTCCTCTCTGCTGTTTATGATCACCAGATCTGCTCCTCTTCTCATACAGTCATGTCTGCTCTCAATCCAGTTTTTCTTCTCAGTAGAAATGAAGTAAATACTAGAGCTGAAGTATTTCCATCCTGGTGTGTTAATGTCCCTCACTGTACAGAGAACAGATAAAAACACAAGCACCTTAATAACAGGTCTGCATTGTTACTGAACTTTTTTTAAACCCATACTTTACAGTGAGCTTTACATTTAAATCAGTCTTATGAATCCTGGACCACTGGCTTTTGGACCCTGTTGCTTATTATTAAGACATTATCCTTGTACAAAAAATGGCATACAGTTCTTCTGGAGTTCATCAGTCTTCCTCTGAAACTGGTCTCTTTCTTCGGACACTTTTTTGTATCTGATCTCTAACTGATCCTTCTCAGCAGACACATTGTTGTAACTGGTCACTAATAGGTCTCTCTGATTAGTCATGTTGTTGTAACTGGTCTGTATCCTGTCTCTTTCTGTAGTGAGCTTGACCCACAGTATTGCGATGGCAGCCAGCATGAGAACAAGCATCACCAGCAGACACACCACAGCCAGTCTGTAGCCTCCGTGTCCTGAGGTGTTGTGTTCTAAAGCCAGAATGTTATACATACTGTATGAATTATTTACATAGAATAGAATATTTAATTAAATTGGGTGAAGTAGTCTGTGTATAAATGTGAGTGTGTGAGCATACCTGAAGTTCCTTTATTGCTTTTGGTCTCTTGCTTTTTTGTTGCATATTCAGTCACACAGATATTTTCATAGACATCTGTGTTGTTTGCAGAAACTGAATTACTCATTCTTCTGTAAAGACTCTGCAGCTGCAATATGTTCTTAACATTGAGGTCTCTACAATCTCCAGTGCAGCCTACAGCTCAGAAAAAACCCCTCTGTGCTCAAATAAGGAAGTTAAGGGTACACCACATCTAGCATCAAAAGATCTTTCTCTTCCTGAAGTACTCAAATGTTTTTGTTACATTCCTGGTACTGGTGCTCTAGATAAGTGGGTCTGCCAAATACTGTAATTTGAAATTATTTTGGTTCATTAGGTCATGCGAAAGAGTACTGTTACCCTAAAAACTCTGTTGCGGAGGTAATACAGCAAGAAAATCACTTTTTTTAGTGGTTAGGTTATTGATAAATCAACAAGATGGACAAGATATATTGTCAATAATTACAGAATTTAAACAATTCTGTCATCTGTTTTTGTCATTTAACAATATTTTAGTCACTTATTTTAAGGCTTTGCAGATTCTCCTGTGAATGATCCATAATAGGAATGGTCATGCCTTAGAATAAGAACATTAACTGTAACCCATCATTTAAGAGTTAGTGTAAGGTTTAACTTCATGCTGTTGCTTTAGCAAATTAATTGACAAAAAGTTGAAAAATCACCCAGGATCTGGTGTAATTTTATATAACAGCAGTATAATATTGTAATCAACAGACATTTTGTCTTAAAAGAACATTTATTTAATTGTCATTTATTATGATACCACAGCTGAAAATGTTGATGTTTGCAGCTGAAATTTTTTAGCACCATCAAAAACATACAGCTTCCTGTTTTAGGAACACCATTGTCTATCATCAATATATCCATAGCATCTGGTCAGGTACGAACTGCTTTCAAGAGAGCAAGGGGTATTCCCATCCTAAATAAACCTGCTCTGTATCCATCAGACATCAGTGGCTACTGTACGGTATCACTTCTCTCGTTTCTTTCAAAATGTTTTGAACGCATTGTTTATAATCAACTGTCTGTCTATCTCTCACAGAACAACCTCCAAGATCCCAACCAGTCTGGCTTTAAAGCAGAAAATTCCACAGAGACAGCAATTTTGGATGTCTCTGAGAATCTACATATCGCTAGATCAGCCAAACTGTCGTCCTTATCCCCCTTGACCTTTCAGCAGCGTTTGATACGGTCAACCACAAGACTCTCTTGAAACAGCATTTAAAGACACCAGAAGACCTTTGTCTCCCTGACATTTTAACCTAAGTACTTAGGGGTGGAGTTATACTGTTAAAGAAAAAAGAAAGATCAAGGAGAGATATTTTCAACAATTATAAATTTTTAATTTATTAACAAGTTATTATGCTTTGTTTTTGTAATAACAATATTTATTTAAACCCATTTATTTTTGGCTTTGTGTATTCTCTGTGAATTATCCATTATAGGAACAAACATGAGAACATTCATTTACTTGTCATTTGGGTGTGGTACGACAGCTCATGCCGCACGCTAAAAATATTGCTGTATGCGGCTGAAAATTTTAGCACCTTCAAACATGTACAGCTTCCTATGTCTGTGAAGCACTGACTCATGCATGCATACTTAATTAAATATTTATATATAATAATATTAATGTTGAATCTTTGTATAAACCTTTTTGTACTTTTTGCAATATTTCTTATGTTCTGTAAAGCTGCTTTGATACAATGTCCATTGTTAAAAGTGCTGTACAAATAAATTTGAATTGAATTGTATATAAGAAGAGAAAAGGTTTCACTGGTAAACTCCTCACACTATCCTGAATGGCAGAAGAGGATTCTATAGAGGATGGCCTGCTCACTCTGGGCTCCTCCTCTTAAGCTAAGAGTATGTTTATTTAAAAGCCAACTAAAACAACTCTTCTCATCTATTTGTCCCAAGGACAATGACGCAAGTGACCCATGCGCTTTCTGAACAACTCTACATTTTTAAGCTTCATTGGGATTTTTATCATTGGATGAAGACAGTACTTCTAATCTTTTAAGGTGAAAGCTGTATTTTTATTGAAAAAGATAATTAAAGTTAATTAAAAATAAAACATTTTGGTTTGCACAAAGGAATAAAAATGTTGTTGTACTGTATAAGTATTCACCCCCTACACTGTAAAAAAAAATTCTGTAAAAAAAACAGTAATCTACTGGCAGCTGTGGTTGCCAGCATTGTACTGTTAAAATACAGTGGGTTACTGTTATCAAAATTAACAGCAAGATGCTGTTTTGTTAGCAACAGTATCCTACTGCTAAATAACAGTTGTATGCTGTTGCTAACAAAACAGCATCTTGCTGTTAATTTTGATAACAGTAACCCACTGTATTTTAACAGTACAATGCTGGCAACCACAGCTGCCAGTAGATTACTGTTTTTTTACAGAATTTTTTTTACAGTGTATAACTATTTTTTAACAGTAGGATACGGTTACATTAGCTACACCATACAAATGTTATTTAGCGGTATATATTTGTAATTTACATTTACAATCACAACCCAATTATTTTAAATTACAAATGCTATTATACCCTGCATTCTACATTTGTGGAAAACAAAATAAATAAGGCCAACTTATTGTTTTAGTCCTTCTTTATTTCTCTTTAACATTAAATGAATTGTTAGGCTGTTGTGGCAAAAAAAAAAATAGCAAAAATGCAAGCCATTAAGTACAATAAATCAGCAATATATTATCTTACCTTATTTAAGACTTTAACAAACACCAACCCTTTCTGGATATAAACAATAGAACACAAAAATAATAACGGTATATACAAACCACTGTAAAAACAAAAAAACAAACAAACAAAAAAACATTTTAAATAAAGTGCCACTCAAAGTTCATCAATCTTTTTAAAAGATTCGACACTTTCAGATTGACTGTCATGGTCTTCTTTTGTACTGTTTTCCCTGTCTTTTTAGACGTCACTTTTCCTTTTGCAGCCTTGGTCCCTTTTTCTGGATTTATTCCAACAAATCGTCTGAAAATAATAAGGGAAAACTTTCTGTGATTTAATTTAATAATCTAAAAACACTGTACAGTAGTGTACGATTGTTATTTAATACATTAGCTAATGTTATGAATTGTTAGAAAAATTACAGCTTAAAAGTCACAAGTTTGAAATTGAGTAAATTAGATCACCATTTTGGAACTACTCCTCTTAGGTCAAAATACTATTGTTACCATATTATTGAAAGACAAAAATAAATTTACCGTTGTAGAAATTCCAGTGTGGATGTTGCTTCCTCTTGATATTGCAGGTTGAAGATGTAATACAGTGAAAACAAAGCAGCAAGTCCAGAGAGAAAGGTTGGTTGCACACCCTCTGCCTTCCAAGCTGATCATCCACCTTTTCATCCACTATCCTTGAGTATCACTTGGACCTTAAAGGAGTGTACAGATTATGTTATAAACTATTGTCCTTGGAGAGCTAGCATGAGAAAAGGCAATGAGAAAATTATGCAAGCCCTGACAAAATCATATAATATTCATATCTTCCAAGACAACAAACCTTGCAGTTTCAATATTTTAGCCAACAAGCCACTAATGTTATGATATGCGAACTAAACATCACAAACTCTTTCAGGCATAACATAAAATATTTTCCTGTTTTACACAAGTACACTTTAATCAAACATTTTTATACAGTGGCCAGAATGAGGCACATAATGATGGATTTTCTCCGGATGGTAAAAAGTTTACTTACCAAGCAGAATCAATCGAGGAGTCACAGGTAAGTTACCAGTCTTCTCAAGGTTAGCAGGAGTGGCAGAAATCTATTGGTTAAGATAAGAATTAGAAATTAAAATCTCCAAAAAAACATTTGTCCCAATAATATTCCACAGTGTACGTATTAAAACAAGAATAGCTTATCCAAATGTACACTTCTTACCGTTTATTTACTTTTTTGTTATATTGACACAAAATACATATTTTCAACATATAATATCTAACTGTCTATACAGTGCACAGAATGGGAGTCAGAATGGAACACCTAGATGCACAGTGAAAAAAAGAGATTCTTTTGGTTGTTCACTCTGTTTTGAGTTTCACTCTGTTTTGAGTTGAGTTTTTGGATTGACTGAATATCTTCAATGATTGTCTGAATTACTGAGGCTGGAAGCAATAGTTTTGCTTGCAGTTTCAAACAGAGCAGAGCAAGATTCCTTACAAACAGTGTCTCATCAACATTTTCAGGACTTACATTTGGTTCCTCACAGTTCTCACCTTCATCAGTCTGTGTATCAGACTGAAAATTATCCTCCTGAATCTGCGAGCAGCTGGCTTCAGGTGTCGTGACTGATTGTCTTGTCTTTAAGTTTTCTGGACAAATGAAAGGTAAATGTTGATATAACAGCAAACGTTTTACCACACTGCATAAAAGGACATGTGACTCTTCCACCCTCTTTAATGTGTTTTTTAACATGAGAAATAAAGTCAGGTAAACTAGTACTTTTGGCACCACACAAACCAACATGACATTCTAATGAATTTGTTGTGCACATTGTGGCTTCTGACTTATATCTTTTATGGTGCCTGTACACATGAGATTTCAAGCCCGCGTGTTTTTGAAACGTTCGATTACAGTATGCAGCAACAGAATGCACAATTTGAGACATGACTGTGTATTCTCATGTGTTTCACGTAAGTCGCAGGGGTAGCACATGTTTCCCCGCAGAAATGACAGGGAAACATCAGGACAGCAGGAACAATATCTAACAAATTACTGATGCATTCGAGTCGCGCTCAAAAGATAAAATGGCTGACGAAAGTGCAAGATGATTTGACGTTAGATTTTTTTTAATGAACACATTCACAGTAATCTGCCCATAATTATAGCCTATAACCATTCACTATAAACTAGCATAAAATAAACCTGTCTTTCCAACTGCGGGTACACGTACAGTGCTTGACAATGTTTAAGTTAAACTGAGGTAAAATGGCACAAGCATACCTCTTGTATTTGAACGTTAACGTTACCCGATCACAATTTTGGAAAGTGTCAAGCCCCTAACGGATAACGACTTGACCGAATCTTTACCGCATGCTTTTTAGAAAGCAATGCCAATAAAACAGTGAGTAACATATGGTGTAATCAACCGTTAAATTGTAAAATAATACAAAAATCTAATGTGAGAGCCGAGTTTGCAGATTTTTGAGGACGGTCTCTGTTTTGATTGATCCGTTACCCACATATTTTCATGACTTTATTTTTCGAAGTAAATTGCAACACACATTATATTCAACGGATATATTTTGCGATAACTATTGCTTTCTCTGATTAAAACATTTAAAATTCCCATGTAATATTTATTTTTTAAAGATATGACAAACATAGATAAAGGTGCAAACTACCTCGTGGTGATAATCCACGTCGCACAAATAAAAAAAAATATGATATATATAATACCGTTAAAATAACAGTGAAATACTGTTGTTGCTCGACCACTAACCTGAAGTGAACAAGCCTTCCCACAATGCACTGCAAAAAACGGCAATCTACTGATATTTCATAACAGCAATTTGCTGTTAAATTTCTATGTAAATTTACAGAATTTTTTTACAGTGTAGGTTAATAGTAAGTAGAAAAACCTTTGGCTCAAACATGGACAATCTTACCCATATACAATAATGCTATTTTCTGATTTGCTATTGGGGGGCACGGTGGCTTAGTGGTTAGCACGTTCGCCTCACACCTCCAGGGTCGGGGTTCGATTCCCGCCTCCACCTTGTGTGTGTGGAGTTTGCATGTTCTCCCCGTGCCTCGGGGGTTTCCTCTGGGTACTCCGGTTTCCTCTTGACATCCAAAGACATGCATGGTAGGTTGATTGGCATCTCTGGAAAATTGTCCCTAGTGTGTCCCTAATGTGTCCCTATTGTCCCAGGGCATCACTCCACGCCCTGTGATGGGTTGGCACTCTGTCCAGGGTGTATCCTGCCTTGATGCCCGAGACGCCTGAGATAGGCACAGGCTCCCCGTGACCCGAGGTAGTTCGGATAAGTGGTAGAAGATGAATGAATGAATGATTGGCTATTGTGTAGCCTCTTTTTTTGATTGGCTGATAAGTGTCAGGCTCGACTAAGAACTCGGCCCGGTTCCATAGAGACAGCGGTGCGGACTGATACATTTTGGGTGCTGCAGCCTATTAAATATATGATAAATAGTCAAAAAGTTTTTCTGCGTGAGAAATACAATGTGTGGCGGGAGAGCGTGAGAAAAGACCCAAATGCGTGACTGTCACTCTCAATGACAGCCCTGTGTGCGTGTGTGTGCGTGAGCTTATGAGTGTGTATGTGAATAAATATGAATTGTGTACATATATACAGTATATACACATATGAACTATGCACACTATGAATATCAATAAAAAATTTATATAATGTATAAATATATAACATGTGGGTTAAAACTATAAAACTCTTTAGATTTCTAAATATACAAAGTAGAAATATTCTTTTCAGAGTAGAAATATAAGTATTTTCTATACATATAGGAATGTAAACATGGTATAAACACAAATATGCACATAAAGTTAAATTACAGTATAACATTTATTTACAAATTTTATCAACATGGCACTTAACAGGGTTACAGTATATAGTCCACAGGGGCATGTGAAAGGGGGTAAAGAGAAGAGAAAGTGTTCAGCACCATGAAAGTGTTCTTCAGCCCATTGGTTTGGGCCTGGAGGCTCCTGAAGAAGTGCACACAACCACAACAACACAACACAATCACACCACACCACACCACAATACAAATACGATATACATATAGACTCTCAAATAACAAACAAATGAATAAATGAACTAAGACTTGGGCTGTAATACTGATCTCTGCCTCTAGATGTCAGTAAACACACAGTCTGCTACATGACGGCAGCAGAAGTAGACACTTCCTGTCTGCGGTGTTTTCATGTGGGTAGTGTTTATGTGTGTGTTTGTGTAGGAGATGAGTGATTGTGAGAACACACACACTAACAACAACATTATTACACAGGAGTTTATAGCGTTAGAGGATTTTAGAGCTACAGGAAAAGAGCAGGTCAGATTTCATCCTTCATTAACTACATCATTCAGCATTATTATACAGATCTTCATTCACACACACACACACACACTCTCTCTCTCTCTCACACACACACACAAAGAGTAGTGTGTGTGTGTGTGTTAAGAGTAGTGTGTGTGTGTAATGTGTGTTAAGAGTAGAGTGTGTGTTAAGTGTAATGTGCGTGTTAAAGAGTAGTGTGTGTGTTAAGTGTAGTGTGTGTGTTAAAGAGTAGTGTGTGTGTGTTAAAGAGTAGTGTGTGTTAAGAGTAGTGTGTGTGTTATGTGTAATGTGTGTGTTAAAGAGTAGTGTGTGTGTTATGTGTAATGTGTGTTAAGAGTAGTGTGTGTGTTGTGTGTAATGTGTGTGTTAAAGAGTAGTGTGTGTGTTATGTGTAATGTGTGTTAAGAGTAGTGTGTGTGTTAAGTGTAATGTGTGTGTTAAAGAGTAGTGTGTGTTATGTGTAATGTGTGTTAAGAGTAGTGTGTGTGTTAAGTGTAATGTGTGTGTTAAAGAGTAGTGTGTGTGTTATGTGTAATGTGTGTTAAGAGTAGTGTGTGTGTTAAGTGTAATGTGTGTGTTAAAGAGTAGTGTGTGTTAAGAGTAGTGTGTGTGTTAAGTGTAATGTGTGTGTTAAAGAGTAGTGTGTGTTATGTGTAATGTGTGTTAAGAGTAGTGTGTGTGTTAAGTGTAATGTGTTCCTCTTCACTCGTAGTTGAGTTTCTCAGCAGGCGACAGGCTGCTAATCCATGAGCAGGTTTGTTCAGACTGGTGGTGGGCCGAGCGGAGCGGCTGCTTCGGCTACGTTCCCTCTGCGTTCCTCCAGCGAGGAGTCGAGGATGTGGAAGACGCCTGGCAGGACGAGGAGTATTTCAGCAGCTATGGAACTCTGGTACTCTGTAATTCTATTCTCTGACCGTTATTTATATATTGACTCGCATATGATGTCTATTTGCAAGAAGAAATGCAAAATTAAAAAAATGAAGTTTTTATTCTGACATTCGAATGATCTCGAACTCACCCTCGAGTCTGTATTTAATGTTGCAGGTTTATACCTGTTGTTATTTCGCGATTTGGAGACACTATTAAAAATCCTGTCCTGTTGCTTTCTCAGAAGCTTCACCTGGAGATGCTCTCGGACCGGCCGCGTACAGAAACCTACAGGCAGGTGATCGTGAGCAACAGCGCCGCCCTGAGGGGAAAAGTGGTGCTGGATCTGGGATGTGGAACCGGAATCATCAGCCTCTTCTGTGGCCGTTTAGCACAGCCTGCCGCTGTAAATATACACACACACACACACAGAGGGCAGGATTAAACTGCCTTTAATACAAGTCTTATTTCCATATAGTAGATTTATATTATTAATGTTGTAATAGGAATCCTACAAAACATGACCGGCTTTAATCCACAACAAACCCTGACTAAGTGGTGATGTGTATGAGTTAATCTGTTAATCCCAGATCTATAAATGATCCCCAATCTGTTAGCTGTCCTGCTAATCTGGTTAGTCCTGATTAATCTCAAAAGATTATTCTCTGTTTTGTCAACTGGTTTTTAGTTAGAAACACTGCTGTGTGCCGCTCTTATAGGAAATAAATCAGTGATGAGGGCTGTGATGAAGTTGTTATATTCATCCACAAAACATGTTCCAGTTATTAAACAGCTGTAAACATGAAGGATCACAAGTGGAAACTCCTGAAGATGTGAGAAAACTTAGTTTTACGCCTGACTGTTAAAGCGCAGATACTGGAGACTCCTTCCGTACACCTTAAATATTAAAAACTTTCACACTTTTAATGTGTTGTTGTGTCTGCACTGTTTAATATAAAATGACTCAACACCTTCTGACCAATTATAATCCAGAATGAATCAGCAGTGATGATGTAATCATGTTCTTTAGCGTGTTCAGTGTAACCTGAAAAAAAGCACTACAGTGTTGCATCAGATCCAAACTTCTGCTGTATGAAGTTTATTTATTTGTTTGTGAGCCGAAGACACTTTATTTGTGTTTTTATCCACCTTTAACTGTAGGTCTATGCGGTGGAGGCGAGCCCAGTGGCTAAACACACTGAGAAACTGGTGAAACTAAACGGGTGTGACGGCATCGTGAGCGTCTTTCACTCCAGAGCCGAGGATTTGACGCTTCCATCTAAGGTGGATGTACTCGTCTCAGAGTGGATGGGGAACTGCCTACTGGTATAAACTGAGAGATTGAGTGTGTGAGACTGTGTGTGTGAGAGAGAGAGAGAGAGAGATGGGATGTGGTAGCGTAGATGTTAATTTGTTGGACTACCAATCAGAAGGTTGTGAGTTCCAACCCCAGGTCCACCAAGGTCCATTTATTTAAATGCATGTTAGCATGCTAGTTCTGCCTTCTGAATAGCTCAGACTTGGTGTCTGACGTCTGGTGTAATCTCAGACATGGCTCCTCCCCCTTTTTGGATATGTTACATTTACAGTTCGAGTTCATGGTGGAGTCTGTGCTCCGTGTGCGGGATCACTGGCTGAAGGATGGAGGGATGATGTGGCCTTCATCCGCCTCACTGAGACTCGTTCCCTGTCAGGCCCATGCCGACTACAGCCAGAAAATGGAATTCTGGGAAAATATCTACGGCCTGGACTTCAGCTGTCTGCAGTAAGGAAATGGCAGTCATTCCGTTTGACCTTCCTGACACAATACGCTACAGAAACACACACCGGACAGTAATCATATTCCTCGTTTATATCACAGCTTTTTTACACTCAGTGCGAACTGAGTACAAAGTGTGCATGAGAAGCTGAGAGAAACAGCATGAAGTGATGACAACATAGAAAACTACTGAATTAATTCTTTTTCATGTTATAAATACATTAGATACAAAATGACATAAAGTCCATTAAGTCCAACAGCTAAAACAAGCACATTTTTAAAAAACTAATTTTTTTTTGATTGCTTAAAGTAACTCTGGAGGACTGGAACTCTGATCTAATTGGTTACACTGGTTTTGGAGGAAGAAACTCTGATCTAATTGGTTACACTGGTTTTGGAGGAAGAAACTCTGATCTAATTGGTTACACTGGTTTTGAGAGCAGGAACTCTGTTCTAATTGGTTACACTGGTTTTGAGAGCAGGAACTCTGTTCTAATTGGTTACACTGGTTTTGGAGGAAGAAACTCTGCTCTAATTGGTTACACTGGTTTTGGGAGCAGGAACTCTGTTCTAATTGGTTACACTGGTTTTGGAGGAAGAAACTCTGCTCTAATTGGTTACACTGGTTTTGGGAGCAGGAACTCTGTTCTAATTGGTTACACTGGTTTTGGAGGAAGAAACTCTGCTCTAATTGGTTACACTTGTTTTTCTAGGAAGAAACTCTGATCTAATTGGTTACACTGGTTTTGAGAGCAGGAACTCTGGTCTAATTGGTTACACTGGTTCAAAGTCACCACCTGTTGTCCTCAGATACAAATGTGTTTTTACTCTTAGCGAGGAAATAGCTAACAGATTAGCCAGTGCATAACAGTGAAGAAAAATGATCACATAGAAATGTAGAACATAGAAAAAAGTAGTAAAATAAAAGGTTAATAGCAGCATTTTCAGTTGTCTATAAAATCAATATTGTGTCCTGAATATGTTGAATATCTGATGGGTGTGTGTGTGTGTGTGTGTACGTACCTCAGGCCTGTTGCTCAGGAGGAGTTCTTCTCCAAGCCAAAGTTCAGCCATCACCTTGACCCTGACGACTGTCTCTCCACTGCGTGTGATGTCATCACTCTGGACATGCACACACTGAGCGTGTCTGATCTGGAGGTGAGAGTGTGAGAGCTTATCATCACGATAAAGAATCTGCAGGAGTAAAATATCTGGATCTCTTCAGTCTTTGTTGAGAAACTAAACTACTCAATGCTCCTGTTTGTCTTAATAAAGAGTCACAGACGATTCATTCCACACCATGAATCAAAGCAAAGTAAGTAACCTGTGAATATTAGGTGTGTTAAAGTCTATTTAAGTCATTACTCATGAGATTTACACAGCAATTGTTCATCACCTGGGAACCGGAAATACAGAAAGAGCTGCGACGATGAATGTCTCTGAATGTCTCTTCAGATTGTTTTGATAGAAAGTTCCACAATCTTGAAAAGTTCCGAGTGACAACAAGCATGAGGCCAGCACCACCTAAATGCATTGCTCTAATATTGCAGCATGCAATAGGACTGTGGTCTAGGTGTTAGAGATTACAGGAGAGCTTACTGTATGTGTGTGTGTGTGTGTGTAGAAGCTGAGAGGAGAGTTCGGATTCATCATAGAAAGATCTGGAACTCTGCATGGATTCACTGCTTGGTTCAGCACATTCTTCCGCAGTTTAGACGAGGGAGGATCGTCGCTGGAGCTCAACACCGGACCACACGCTGAGTATGTCCGCCCCCGTCTGACACCACCCCCAAATCCCCCACCCCCACTTCTGCCCCAGTTAGCCTTCCATCTGCCCTTCACATTGCAGCTGAAAATAGTATAAAGTCTGCGCTTGAAGCTACAGATTGAACTCATGCTCACATGATCCTAGCATTGTGACTTCACAGCTTTTATTTAATGCCTAACAGAACTTAATATTACTATTACAGAGTAGGTTTATTATTCTGTAACACTGAGCTGATAAAAAACAAATGTCAAATGAACTATGATATACTTTACTCAAATATTTTATAATAAACTTCTTTTCACCTTTCTCAGACTTACCATTAAATCCACGTGTTAATAATCCGCCCTTTAGGTCGACTCACTGGAAACAGACTCTGTTCATGTTGGACGGACCAACGGGAGTTGAGGAAGGTGATTGTGTGCGCGGGGCCATCACACTGCAGAGGAATCCTATTTGGAGACGTCACATGTCAATCATCATAGAGTGGAGTATAAAGAGGAGGAACGAGACAACTTTCACTGAGGTGACGCAACCAAGGCCTTCAGAATTGTTCTCACACACACTTTATTCTCTCGTAGTGTTATTTTTGTATGTTCGTGGGAAAGTTTTATCTCCAAAATCTAAAATTCATTTAATTTAATTAAGTTCTATCAGCAACATCTAGCATGAATCCACGAGGCAGAAACCACAACGGTGCAGAAATTAACCAGCTCCTCTGACGTGTTAAAAGTTTCAGTGTGAAATATATATTAAAAAAAGGAAATAAAATAATTAAGACAAAATAAACCTTGTAACTGCTGGTGAATTGCTGTGGTTTAAAGTGAATCTCCATGCTTTTAGGCTGTAAAAAAAAACAAAAACACTCCATCACTCCGTATCATACTGTATGTAATCACGTGTCTGATTATTTTCATGTAACAGTACGACATGAAGTGTTTTATTCCTCACTTATTTGGGGAAAATGAAGGAATTCTAAACAAGAAATGTAGAAATATAACTGTATGTAATCAACAGTGTTCAAAAATCCGTGTGAATTGTCGTGCTGTCAGTGATGAAGTGTGGGTTTAGTTTTGTAATACTGCTTACTTACTTAATACTTACTGCTATAAAATGTTGATTTTTGATTCTGTGTTTATTTAAACAGATGAAGTCGAAGCGTTTCCCCATGTGGAGGTGAGCCTTGCCTCAGGATTCATCCAGTACAGGACTGTTAACTTTAAATGAACATTTTGTTTACTACTTTAGCCTGCAAACTAGTATTTTATACGTGCACAACGTGTTCTGCTCTCAGCCAATCAAAACACACGATTTTATACTGACGTTAATTCATGACTGTCTTGTAATTGGTTCAAATGTACCGATGAAATAAAAACAATTCATGATCATGGATCCTGGCTCTCACAGTCACATGGTTTAAACTCACCATCACCCCATCTGCCCCCACACACACCCTTTTGGACGTGATCTCGTGTTTTTTTGATGCTTTTCTAAAGAAGTATATTTTTACATGTGTAATTGTTCTGATGTGAAATCGAAAATGAAATCTAACACACGTCATGATATTTAGACGTCCGCTACAACACAGAGACGTGAAGTGTGTGAGGTCTGAATATTGAAGATGAATAAAACATTACTGTGGTGATAAGATATGTTTAGCAAGAAATGCCTCAAAAGAACACCAAACTGAAAACCAGACGTTATTTTCCTCACGTGACAGATTTCATCCTCTGTAGAGATTTTTCTGTTGGTGGTTTCAGGTTTTCACTTTCTTTAAAAATCAGAGACTAAATATTTTATCTGTGGAAACTCCTCTACTCTGAAAGGTTACATCTTTCCCTCTGACACTGGAGACTCCTTCCATCAATAAAGGATTGATCACAAGTATCACCAATTACACACGTTTTTTTATCCCTCTAGATAGAACGTCCCTCATGTGAGAGAGCTGTTGCTATAGAAACAATAAAACAATAATAATAAAAATGATGCATGTGATGCTGTCAGAGCTGCTGATATAAAGAATTTATTTATTTATTTGGATATTATATATCCAATCCGATTTGAGAATTCGACAGCATTATGATGTAATAGTTTCTAAACTGTAGATAAAACGCTGATCTGTTATACTTTACTTAAAAATTGTGTAAATCTTGTGGTGGATGTTACACTGTTTTGCATAAACAACATAAACAAGAGTGTATTATAGAATTAGATGGAATTATATGCACACACAAAGATATAATCTCTTGAATATCACACGATCCACATACATGTCCAGATTAAACAAGTCAAACACAACACAACTTTGAATCAACATTCCATGTATGTACTGTAACTCGGAACAACATCAAACACTTTTTAACCATCCTTACTGCAAATACATTTTTTAGCCTATAATAATAATAAACCTCATGCGATATGTTAACTGTTTAAAACGCCACTAAACGCCGTAAATGTCACGTGACCTCACAATCCTTACACACGTCGATCAGCTCAGACTTGTTCGGTGTCGTTGTATAAAATTAGCTTCTTCTCACTTGCGCTAGAACTACAATGTTAATGTAGCTAATAAACAACATGTAATATAGCCTCTTGATCAGCTAATTAACATGTTCAAACGATCCCACAGTGTTTTTAAGAAGGTTTTCAGTCTCTCAGACAGACTTCTCGCTGTGGATCTGACACTCTTTCATTCTGTAAACGAGGACAAACCATCAGACACAAAGTCAAAAGTCAGAGTGTAAACTGAAGGTCATTTGCATATGCAAATCACGCTCAGGATGCAAATCTGATGGCTATAAACTTTTTTTACTTGCCAAACTACTTTCATGTCATACTGTAGCTCCACCCCCTTTAGATGATAAACACGCCTCTGCTGATCGACTGCATTTGAGGTAACAGGTAAATTGTGTACACTGTTCCTCTCTGACCTACTGATAAGGCCGAAATAATATATATATATATAAATACACATAAAAGAAAAAATTTATGGGTGTGTAAGATTAAAAGCCAAGAAATAACACGTAAATCAAAAGTCAATTTAATCCCTCGGTGCTGCTCCTGGCTCTGGTTTTGGAACGTGTGCTGACCTCAGATGTGTAGCGCGTCGCTGACGTTGCCACGTGCGGTCGAAAAGGTGGGTCTCGAACGCTGTTCTTTTTTTTTCCCACCTCCTCCTCCTCCACCTCTTCTTCATCCTCTTCTTCACCCAGGTTGTGATCCTCTTCTCTGCACACACTTTTCTCCCTCTGATGCTTCTCGCAGTGATTCTCAAAGGTGGCCATGTCTGTGAAAACCATGTTACAGACTCTGCAGTGAAAGACACACATGACCGACTCGGTGTCCTGGAGCTCGTTGTGCAGTTCACTGGTGCAAACGAAAGAGCCAGAACAAACTCTGCATGTGTGCGTGAAGGAATCGTGCGACTCTCTGTGAATCTTTTCATGCTGCCTGAGCGCTGAAACGGTCCTGAAGCTTTTATGGCATGTGGCGCAGGCGTGTCGGCCCTCTCCTGCCTCGACGGCCTGATGGGAGAGGAGGTGAGCGGCGGTGCGAAAAGCCTCGCTGCACTTGTCGCATTTGTACGGCCGCTCGCCCGTGTGCTTTCTCACGTGTACGATGAGGCCGGACTTCTGCGTGAAGGACTTGCCGCACACGCTGCACTTGAACGGCTTCTCGCCCGTGTGAAGCCGTCGATGGGTCTCCAAGTGTGACCCACGTCCAAAACACCTGCCGCAGTCTGGGCATTTGAAGGGCTTCTCACCCACGTGGACTGCCATGTGGCGCACCAGCTGAGACGGCCGAGAAAATGCCTTGGCGCACGCGTGTTTCCTGCACCTGTACCTGCTGCGCTCATGCTTCTTGTCACCGCTGCGTGTGCACACGTGGAGCGCCAGGTGTGACGATGTGGCAAAAGTCTTCCTGCAAGTCAGACATGTGTATGGTTTCTCAGCTCCTCCTTTACAGAGACGCCTGTCAGAATGTGTGGCCTGGTCAGAGGTCAGACTCGCATCGTGTTCGTGCGTCTCACGCCCCTCAGAACCGGGAGGTCCTGAGTGCGTCTCACATTTGTGCGTGTCCTCTTCTTTAATACCGCAGTCCGAGTGTGGCGTCACAGTGCTTGGGCTTTCACCTGTCATCTCAGTGACGTGTCCAGGTTGATCTTTCATTTGATCCTTGGTGCAAATTAACCAAAAAAATTAGGACATCGTGTTGGCTTTAGAGTCTCTACATCATCTTTAATACTGATTTCAATCAGATTCAGCTGTAATTGTTGCATGAGCTGCACAGTAACAGACATCACAGATGAGAAGTGAGGTCAGTTATCTGAAGGGTGTTAATCAGATCTGAAGGGTGTTAATCAGCTTCGAGGACAATAACTGAGACTCATCTGGAGGTGAACTTGTCATGGACTGTTCTGTGCTGACATGCAGGCTAAAATGATTGACCTCAAAACAAACACACAGCCTCACATGCAGGTGAAAAGGCTTGGATGGAGGTTTCAGATAAACCACACAATGAAACTCATGCGCTTTGTGTTCGACTGGAAATTAATCCGGTTTAATCCCCGGCGCACAAAACACACCGACACGCCATATGACTCACTGGCTGCGGTCTGGGCTGTGTCCCAAATCACACCCTCGACTCCTCACATCACTAGGCTGCTAGCGACAAAACGAAAGTGACTGCAGTACTTACACATCTTCTTCTGTCATACTGGAGCTTCACACACAGCTCAAGGGGATCACATTGCCCCCTACTGGACCTCTGTGCATTTAACACGGGACGGTGATGGTGATGATGATGATGATGATGATGATGATGGTGATGATTTCCTCACTAAATAGTATAGAGTTAAAGAAATGTTAAAGGAATGTTTTTAAACTGCTTTCTCTGAAGGTCACACCCTCATATCCCCAGGCTTGCTCTTGAAAGATGTTTTGTTTATGAATAATAAATAAATTACAATTACTAATAATTGTAATAAATAACTAAATTAATATTTTATTGTTATAGTATTATTTATTACAATTACTAATAATTGTAATAAATAAATGAATATAGATATGCAATACTATCACAATGGTGTATTTTATTGTTAGCATATTTATTTATTTGTTGGTTTGTTTGTTTATGTATTAATTACTAATAATTGAAATAAATAAATTATAAATATGCAATACTATCAAAATGGTATATTTTATTGTGATAGTATTGCATATTTATTTATTTATTTATTTATCTATTTATTTATTTATTACAATTACTAATAATTGTAATACATAAATAAATAGATAAATAATTAAATAAAATTCTATCACAATAAAATATAATATTTGCTTAAATAAAATATTAGAATTATAATTGAAATATGATGTGTTATACTGTATAAAGAGATATAATGTGGGTGTATTCTCTCCCCAGTGTAACAGTTTTCCCATCATCCACTATTATAATTCAGTATAATAAATGATTCAGCAAACTCCTGGCTTGGGTTTTGTTTTCAGGGAAAGTGAAACTGTGTGTCTGTATTTAAGCCGAGTGGAGCTCAGAGACAGACATTTCTCACTTCAGCACAGCAGACATGACATTCTCTCTCATCACCATCATGACCGTCAGGAGGTAAGAACTGAAATGAATTCATCCATTCATTCACCATCGCTAAAAGTAAGACATCACATTGATTTTACTTATATTTTATCTGCAAAATTTATAATGTTTTATAACTTAATGCATGTTTATGCTCCATCGCATCTACTAACATTATTATAAAAAATATATTTATTTATTCATTAAATAAATACAGCATTTATAATAGTGATAGTAGATGCAGACATACAGAGGGCTTTGTCAATAATGTTCATTCTCCTTTGAGTAGTGTACAATTTTTCTTTCTTTATTCTGTCTTTTTTACTGCCATACAGCCAATATTGCAGTGAGATCTCCTTTTTGTTGTTGTTAATAATAATAATAATAATAATAATAATAATAATAATAATAATAATAATAATAACAACTACAATAAAGTTGATACTAAGTTGATTTAATTAAATCCTCCTCTACTTTATTATACTGTATTGGTACTGCCCCTTAGTGCATGCAGCACATCTCCCTTACAATAATAATAATGTAAGTCACTCTGGATAAGAGAGTCTGCTAAATGCAATATACTAAATGTAAGATGATGAAGAAAAAGAATACATCACCATCATCATCACACCAAGACATTTATATAAAATATCAATATATAAGTTTTAACCTTAACTATAGCGATGTACAAAAGTGTTTTGAAGTCTCTATCAATAAACACTTTAACACTGGTTCACTAGGACACAAACTTAAAATATCATAAACCTAAGGGCTCTGTTTGGAGGATTAAAACTTTTTTTTAATATATAAAACAAAAAGTTGAAATAAGAGATAGTTTAAGTGTCTCAGGAAGAGGTAGGTCACAACCCATTGGTTAAAGCTGTTCTAACATTTAGGGGAAGTACATTCCACCATCCTGATGCCAGAACTGAAGCATATCTTTAGGGACAAATCTACAAACAGACTCTCCATTAATAAATACATTCTGACCAATAACAATAATGTTACATGATATGGACATCATTTTAAAACCACATTGAGAACATCACTTTAAAACCACATTGAAACCACATAAATCTAAGTGCCTTGACTAAGATGGCAGACTAACAATTATTATGGAACATTTCCCTGGGTGAAATCTTTTAGCGTAGAATAGCTCTTACTGTCATGCTATCAAACATGAATAAAAAAAATTAAAATAAATAAATAAATAAACAAACAAATAACTACAAATCTAGACAACACACCAAAGCAACTTTATATTTCCAAAGGTCATGCTCATTTGCTGTTATTGTTCTTTTCATCCACTATTTAATACTTTTTATCATGTTCATTGAAAACTGAATGGAAAACCTGTCTACAGTGTTACAGAGGACTCTCTCTCTCGCCATCTCCACCACACCTTCATCCACCACATGATCTCATTTAACTTGCATGTGCATGAGAAGGAGTTGCTGATGTGTGGATCCTGGAAAGTGAATGCAAATATTTTACAAATTCCTCTCTCTTTTATCCTTACTCATTTGCAAAAAAAATATTTCGATGAATCTCAGCTTCTGTTCACCAGGAAGGAAAAAGCTACAAACAAACAATTAATCAATCACTTATCAATACTTTCTGACCAATCAGAATTCAACTGCACCGAGAGGGAAAAAGAAAAGCTGCAGTTTGTCATAATGTTATTTCGGATGTGTTATGTGTTTTTTTTTTGTGTTCAAAGGAGAACATAAAGCTGCAGTGATGTCTTTACCACAAACAAAGAAGAAGAAAATAAAGTGAGTGGTCTGAGATACATCACTTCACACAAACACTCTAATCTAATTATAACGTAAGGATTGCATAAGCAGATCTCACAACATATTTGATGTTAAAGGGGCAGACTATAATTTACGACTATTCTAGAGTATCACAAATACTTTAGACATAATTGCTTCACTGCAATTATAGTTATATATTTTTTTCCAGCCTAGAAATTTGTGGGCCACAATTTCTATCATATTTAGGTTATACACATAGTAGCAATGCTAAACAAATGGCACAGAACTCATAACTGAGCAAACTGTAAGGCAGTGGATTGTAGTTAAAGAAAATAACCCTGAAATGTGTGGCTTTAAAAATGAAAAAGATTTTGAAAATTTGACAATGGCTCCCTCTGGTGGTTTTGAGGAACCCTTACACCCCAAACCCCTACCATTACCCCCAGGATAAAAACACTCCAGGCAAGTACAAGATAGAGGCTGTTGTGAATCTATGTTTCACAGTATTGAAGGCTTGCTTTGCTGTGAAGGCTCATCTTCTCTCAGAATATGCTTGTGGGAAATTGATTAAAAGTTTACCCAAGCAATATAGAAACGCATTACAGTTAACCATCCTTTGCTCATCCCAGTCATTTCGCTCACACCATCTAATATGTGAGATGAACTAATTCAAATACAGATTTAAATGAATTCAACATCAGTATCATTTGGATGGTTGTATTGAATGTTCTCTCAATGACATTTAGCCTAAACATTTCTCATTTAAGCCACCAGAGGGAGCCATTGTAAAGTTTTGAAAATCTTTTTCATTTTTAAAGCCACACATTTCAGGTTTATTTATTTAAACCTCAATATAGAGCCTTATGATCATACCCTTCCATTTTAGAAGAGGAGCTGCTAAATCCATTCACCAAGCAGGCTGTGTTACATACAATACTAAGAAATCCTGGAAGGAATCCAATCACTTATGTACTGGGGGAAAAATCAATAACATACAGAATAATTACATTAATCTGATACAAACACATAATAAGAATTGAATTCATTAAGACGAGAAAGGAAACAAATGCAATCAGCTAAATAAAACTCTAAGAAATATAAAAATGACTCCAGCACTTGAGGGATTTTATTGACATGTCTCCAGAAATTTGAAGATCCACAAGCAAAAAGAATGGTTTATTGCATCAGTCGAATGAGAGGAACGTGTTCTTGGTGTAGTTCCGGGTCAGCAAAAGTGGTCACATTATTTACCTGGCTTCCCTGATGTGGGATGGTTTGTGCTCATTGTTCCCCCTACAGACTTAGATGACTTTATCCACAGCTGTGGAGAGATGCTCTGGTTAGTGTTTGTGGCTCACAAGTAGTTGTCCATGTGGCTTAGAGCTCACATGATTGATGAGCAAACTCTAAAGCTTCTCACTGTGATAAAAGGTCAAACAGGAAATGGGTGGTTTAAGTGAGAAAGCCCTCCATCAAACCCATTTACAGGAGATTGCCCTCTAGTGGTGTGGAGGGGAAATGTCCAGGCTAGATCTTACAATATCTCCACTATATTATAACTTATAATATACAAATTATTCATAAACCTTTTATTTCATAATCCAAAGGCACCTAATCCAAAATGTACATCAAAGCTATGCTATATGTCCTATACATTGTAGATTTATTACTATATGCAACACAATTTAAAAATAATAAGGGTGTTTTAAAAAGCTGCATTTGAGGTCAGAGACAGCTGTTGTGTGCAAGGGATTTAAACTATAGATTTTATTTTGATATTTACATTGTTACATGTATATACTGTATGTATAGAGACATTTTTTTAATTACATGTTCTTCTCTAAAGAAATGCATTTGGAGCCACAGCACCACCATTTATCGACTACCTGAAGGAGATTCTCAGACGCTACCCTGATGGAGGACAGATACTGAAGGTGAAGCATGATTGTTTTTTCTGTAAAACATAAATGTTTTATGCTAATGTTAAATGTTACATGTACTTTGACAACAACAATTATAATACTCTATGTCTCATAATTCTTTTATGACTTTATAATCCTCTCTATAAACTTAATTGTGTCTAATCAACTTTATACCATAATACATTATAATGTGTAATACTTCATGAACTCTCTCATATTGACTTCATTATTAACACTTATTAACAGTAATTCTCCCTTAACCTTACATATCCATTTCATAAACCATCTTATAAATTCCTCCATAATTCCTTGATCCTTCATGTTCTTTCATTCTAAGTTAAAATCTTAATAGATATAAATATAAATAAAAAATAAATAAATAAATATAAATAAAAATCTTAATAGAAAGTCATCATACTTTGTGAAAATCTTTTTTGCACATTACACCCTGAAAAATAAAATCAATTAAGACTTTTTGAGTTGTATGTACATATTAAAAAATAATCAAAGTGAAAAAAAATTAAAACATTCTGAGGAATTATTAAAAAAATAATTAGTTATATACCTGCTTTGGTAAAATGAACAGCCCCTTTGACTATACTATTATAAACTTGATCAGGTGCAACCAGTTAAAGATCAAGAACCAGACTAAATGCCCCACCTGACATCAATTGTAGTGGATTCTGATTACTTTAAAATAAAAATCAGTGGTTTCTTGAAGATTCAATTGTTAGTAGTGCATAGTACTGCAAAGAATTCACCATGGTTGGGAAAGTTCTTTCAAAAAGCTAAAGAAACTAAGGCTTTAGCTGTCCCAATGAGTGTACTGAGTACTGTAACAATCATCATTAAGAAGTAGAAAGAGTATGGAACCACCAACATTGCTTAGATCAGGCCTTCTATCCAAACTGGATGACGAAGCTAGGAGGATATTGATCAGAGAAACTACCAAGAGGTCAAAGGCAATTTTGAAGGACTTACAAACTTTTTGACTGGGACTGGTCAGTCTGTGCATGTGACAACTGTCTCATAAGCTTTACACAAAGCTGAAGTGCAAATGGATGCTTCTAAGTAACTCCAATTTCTTGAGAAAAGCCTGCGTCTCTCTGCTGAATAAGAGCAGGTCATTCACCTTCCAACATGACAATGATCCCTAATATACTGGCAAAAGAATGCAGTGCCAATGAATAGGAAAGTGAATGTAATTGAGAGGCCAAGCCAGAGCAAAATTACCCAATCTAGGTGTGCAGAGCTAGTATAGACATAGCCAAAGATATTAATGGCTGTAATTGAAGCAAAATGTGTCTCTCTGATGACTTTTCCAACCCTGGTATTCTACTTTTTTGTTTTTAATTAATTTTCAGAGCTGTCACCATTTACTTTCATTCGTTTGTAAATACAGCTGGAAAATGATTTCTTTTTAAACGGTTTTGATTCGAAGATGCATGACAAATAAAATAACTATTTCTAAGGGGTTTTATGAAAGAGAATGAGAGAGGTTTTAATTAGTTGTTGTTTAACAGGAGCTGATACAAAATGCAGACGATGCCGGAGCGTCAAAAACCATATTCATTCACGATAAGAGAAGATATGGCACAGAAAGTGTGTGGAGCCAAGAACTGGGAAAGTATCAAGGTAATTATATAAGTATTTACAAAGCCAAAACAGACCTTTTCAATAATGGCAAGTTCTACACTGTGAGAAATATCCTGTATTTTATAGTAAATAAGCATACAGAAATCTAGCTTTAAGTGAAAGGGACACATTAATTTTCATTTGTAACACAAACTAATGGATTATTTTCTATCTCACAGCAAGTTACTGCCAACACGATTTCCAGTATACTACTATGAAACTACAATTGGTACACTGCAAAAACATAACTCAATAATGTAAAAAGGAAAGAGAAAAAAAATCTTTTTTTCATTAAAAATGAGAAAAAAAAAAAAAAACATCACTGTAATAATCATTTATCCTGTAATGACCAAAAGCAAGTTCAGTAACGCACAAACTTAAAGTTATTCTAGTCTCAGTGAAGTATTATTTTCTGGTTACACAACAGGAAAACAAAATAATCGTAAACACAGGAGTATTTCTGCAAAAGGACATAATTACAATGATTATTATTTAAGAAGTAGAGCTTGAATATTCTTTCACCCCATTCCCCCTCCACAGGACCACCACAGGAACCTTAGACCAGAATCACTGGTCATCAGATTTTATTATCATTTTATAATATAAACCAATGACTTCTACTGGAGAATTTCACTCAGCAGAGGTCACTGTCACAGTTAGTGTAACTGTTTATACGCAAAGCAATCCAGACATTTGGATACAGCTCTGGTTGGTGGTTGTCCTTAAAAAGTGAAAATATTTCCAGAGCCATTGTGTGTGGTAGCAATTATGGGAGGTTTAGGATCTCTTGTGCTAGTGCCTGACCATCAACATCAGCTTCTCCATTTCTGTTAATGTCTCATTTCGTTTCTGTAAAAAAATGTGAGTACTGCTTAAATTACTGAATGCACCTGTTGTAATAAAGATACACAAATAGGATACATTAAAAGTAATGGGTTACACATGTGGACAAAATTGTTGGTACCCTTTGGTCAATGAAAGAAAAACTCAATGGTCACAGAAAAAAACTTTAATCTGACAAAAGTAATAATAAAAATTCTATGAGTTTTTCAGGCTTGTCAACATGTAGTTTGGCATATTCCAGTCTAGCTTTTTTATGATTTGTGTCCTCCTTGGTCATCTCCCATGTAGTCCACTTTGGCTCAAACAACGACGGATGGTGCGATCTGACACTTTAATCTACAAAAGTAATAATAAAGATTCTATGAATGTTAACCAATGAAAGTCAGACATTGCTTAAAAAAACACTATAGAAGCAGCAACACTATAGAACCAAGTTTGTTAGAGTATGGAGAAAGACTTTAGAAGCTGATTTTAGCTTGGTCTTTTAAGTCTGCACTTTTTAGGGTACCTTCAAAAAGTTAAACAAAACAGCACAACAACAGAATATAGTTCTCACTTATTTTTATTGTTAACCCTAATTAAATCATACTATTATTTAAATTATGTAACCAATCAACTAATCAGTGCTTAAACATAAGGCCTCAAACCCAGTTTGTAGATCAATTGATCATACTCACAGTTACTAGTGACCCCTAAATCATCTGCACCTCCTGTCTTTAATTTAATTTTTTTAAGCTATGACTCAGGAATCAGGCATGACATAAGCATTAGATAATCCTGGCTGACAAACACAAAGTTGGTTGAGCTCATTGAACAACCAGATAACACCAATGATATGTTCCCCCTGCTGATGTTGTGAAATCCTTCTTGATCTTTAGATTAGATTAGATTAGATTAGATTCTACTGTATTGTCATTACACATGTACAGTACAAGTACAAGGCAACGAAATGCAGTTTAGGTCTAACCAGAGTGCAATAGTAGCAAGTGCAGGATATACAGTGTTTACAAGAGTTAAATAAAGTGGTAATATGGAAGTAATTTACAGATGTGTGTGTACTATGAACATAATATACAGATTTACTGAAATTTACAGAAGAATATGTGCTGTAACAAAATATATGGCCATTCCTATAAACAGTAATTTACAGATGTGTATGTACTATGAATATAATATACAGATGAATATATATGTGCTATGAACATAATATACAGATGGCTATTACTATAAACTGAAATTAACAGAAGGGTATGTGCTATAAACAAAATATATTGTTATTACTATAAACAAAAATATACAGGAGGATATGTACTATGATATAATACTGTATATTGCTGTTACTATAAACAGCAATCAGGTGGGTATATACAATGGTAAGGAAATGGTGAGCAGCAATGCAAAAAAAAGAGCAAGTGTGCAAATGAGCACTGGAAAGACTGTTTTGTGTAACAGTCCATTAGTGCAATAACGAATTGTGGGGTGAGAAATGAGCAAATGTACAGTGATCAGAAGTTTTTGTGTTGACAGTCCATTAGCGCAATACAAACAAAGTGTGAGGTTGGGGGGGTGTAACAGTGTATGTAGGACAGTAGGATCAGTGAGGGGCAGAGTTCAATGAAGAGACAACTCTAGGAAAAAAGCTGTTCTTTAGTCGGCTGGTCTTGGTCCGGAGGCACCTGAAATGCCTGCCGGAGGGCAGGAGAGAAAACAGTCCATGGGCGGGATGAAAGGAGTCCTTAAGAATGCTGCGAGCTTGACGCAGACAGCGTTTCTTCTGGATATCCTCCATGGCTGGAAGTGGAGTCCCTGTGATGCGCTGGGCAGTTTTCACCACCCGCTGCAATGCCCTGTGCTCTGCAACAGAGCAGCTCCCATACCAGACTGTGACACAGCTGGTCAGGATACTTTCTATTGCACAGCGGTAGAAGTTCACCAGGATATCCGAGGAAAGCTGTGTCCTTTGGAAAGCTGTGTCCTAAAGTGTCCTTTAGTGTCCTTCTTGATCAGGCTGGAGGTGTTGGTAGTCCAGGACAGGTCCGCCGAGATGTGGATCCACAGGACCTTGAAACTGGAAATGCACTCAACAGCCATCCCATTGATGTGGATGTTGTCATGTGTGTCTTCTGTCTCTTTCTTGAAGTCCACAATGAGCTCCTTTGTTTTGGCGGTGTTAAGGAGCAAGTTATTGTCATTGCACCATGTGGCTAGGTGCTGGATCTCCTCCCTGTAGGCAGTCTCATCATTGTTGGTGATGAGACCGATCACTGTAGTGTCATCTGCAAACTTGATGATGGAGTTAGATCCATACACAGGCCTGCAGTCAGAGGTGAAGAGGGAGTAGAGGAAGGGGCTCAGCACACAGCCTTGTGGTACACCAGTGTTGAGTGTGATGGTGTTGGAGCAGATGGAGCCTGATCGAAACTGCTGGGGTCTGTTGGTCAGAAAGTCCATAATCCAGTTGCAAGTTGTGGTGTTAATACCCAGATCTACTAATTTGGCTATTAACTTGGATAGAATGATGGTGTTAAATGCAGAGCTGAAGTCAACAAACAGCATGCATGCATAAGTGTTCTTATTGTCCAAGTGTGTGAGCACAGAGTGCAGTGCCATGGAAACTGCATCTTCTGTGCTCCTATTGCTGCGGTAGGCAAACTGGTGAGAGTCCAATGTGGATGGCAGAGTCCTTCAGGTGTGCCAGGGCCAGCCGCTCAAAGCACTTCATGACAATGGGAGTCAGTGCTACAGGGCGGTAGTCGTTTTGGGCACGTTGGGCTGGGGTGTTTTGGCACTCACACACCAGTGGGTTTTTTTAGTGAACCAGGCATAACTTCACACTTATTACATACATTTCTGGAATAAAACCAGATGATGTTTTCCCCAGTGTGAAAATTGGAACCTGTAAAAGTGTAGTCTGTCCACCTCATAGTCCACCTCAAAAGAAAAATATTGCTGACTGAATTTTTAACATCTATTTTAAAGGACATCATTTCAATAGGTGCAATATGACTTCCAATAAATGTTACTAAACTCTAATAGCATATTTCGTCTAGTCCGTTTTCATTTTGACCAATACTGACTGAGTTTAATACCACTTCATTGTTCCGGTAGGACCAGCTCTGTACGCGTTCAATGATGCAGACTTTACTGAGAAGGACTGGGAAGGGATTCAACGAGCAGGGAGGAGCATCAAGTACGATGATCCAACCAAAGTGGGGAGATTTGGCATTGGATTCAATTCTGTTTACCATGTTACAGGTGAAGATGCTTAACATTCAATAACTATTTATCATATGAGCCTAAAATCCAACTAATGGAATCTATGTGTTTTTTCATGAAAACTCCATTGAATATCTTTACATCTGTCAGATCTTTAAATGCTTTCTAATTTCAATAACTTAAAGGATTTAATCTTAAAATTTAGCAGAATACTCTTGAATCCTATAGGTTTCTATGATCACACTATCACCACACTAGGCATCCTAGCCAGCCATTACAAAGACAATGGAAGGTGGTAGTTGTTCAACAACATAACGTTCTGCAAATAATAAGCTAAAGAAATCAGCATCAGCAGGAAGATATCATCAGAAAGGAACAAATGTATCACTAATCACTAAGCCAGAATCTCTCCTGCTATTATATAATGACTTTAGTAATTAAATTTTTATATGATCAACAAACAATGTAAATTTTTTGTTTGCATAGTTGTAATTGAGTGACAGGTTTGTGATAGAAAAATGTTAGAAACGACTTTTATTACAGATAAAATATAATATTTAATATTCTTTCATGGGGGGCACGGTGGCTTACTGGTTAGCACGTTCGCCTCACACCTCCAGGGTCGGGGTTCGATTCCCGCCTCCACCTTGTGTGTGTGGAGTTTGCATGTTCTCCTCGTGCCTCGGGGGTTTCCTCCGGGTACTCCGGTTTCCTCCCCCAGTCCAAAGACAGGCATGGTAGGTTGATTGGCATCTCTGGAAAATTGTCCCTAGTGTGTGATTGCGTGAGTGAATGAGAGTGTGTGTGTGTGCCCTGCGATGGGTTGGCACTCCGTCCAGGGTGTATCCTGCCTTGATGCCCAATGACGCCTGAGATAGGCACAGGCTCCCCGTGACCCGAGATAGTTCGGATAAGCGGTATAAGATTAATGAATGAATGAATATTCTTTCATTTCATAGATTTTTTTTTTCATTTACAGATTTGCCATGGGTATTGAGCTCCAAACACCTTGCAGTTTTTGACCCACAACAGCTGATGTTTGATGATGAGCGTGAGGGTTACCGCTGGTCCCTGGATGATGAAGAGGACAGAAAGCACCTTTTAGAATTTACAGATCAATTCAAACCTTTTCAGGATATTGTTAATCTAGTCTGTGAGAATGCATGTGCTTGGGAGAAGATCATTAATGAAGGTTACTTTAAAGGAACACTCTTTCGGTTTCCTCTGCGTCATGAGGCCTCTGATATTTCTGACAATTTATACGACTCCAAGAAGGCCACCCAACTTTTTGACAGCTTCATTCCAGATGCAGACATTAGTGTTTTGTTTCTAAGATCAGTCTCATCCATTTCTTTGTGGCATATTGACTCAGATGACACAGTCACCATTAGGATGAATGTTTCTGCATCATCTCCATCCAGCCCACTCCAGGAAAGTGAGGGTTTCAGAAGAAACTGTTTGCAAGGCAAGACTAGCTTTAAAACAGTGTCCTGCAGATTGCCATGTCAAGAAGAAACAACCACCAAGTGGCTTGTGACAGCCTGTTGCTTAACAGAAGGATGTGTACCTGAGATTGACTCGCTCGCTGGTAAACTGAGTTTTTACCCTCAGGTTGACATAGCATTTCGGTGTGACGAAGACAGTGCATGTGGCAGTGGAAGACTGAGCTGCTTCTTGCCCCTTCCAAACAATGAAACAAACAGGACAGGACTCCCTGTTCATATTAATGCATGCTTTGGTCTTACAGACAACAGAAGGTACATCAAGTGGCAGGAAGAGGATCAGAAGAATGATAAATCAGCAGAGTGGAATGAGCTGCTAATGAAGGAGGTTCTTCCTCATGTATATCTCAAGATAATCCAAGACAGTATACAACTATCAAGAAAGTCGGTACTGCCTGTAAGTGCTGTGTACAATCTCTGGCCTGATCTGAGAGCGACAGAACACAGGCCACGTTGGCATGAAGTTGCAGTAGACCTTTTACAAAGATTATTCAAAAATCAGGAAATCTTTTCTCTAGCTAAAAATGAGAAAAAATGGGTTGCTGCTTCAGATGCAGTTTTTCCAGGTAATTATACTGACACCAATATAATGTCTGCAGTTTTCCACATACTGATGGAGGAAGAAGAAAACCTTGTTACTGCTCCTGAACATGTTCTGCTCAGCATAAAGGGAACCTTCCCAAAACCTGAAACGTTAAAATGGGTGACACCAGGTTTTGTTAGATCTGTGCTCCACAGAAGTGACACTAAATCAATCCGTAAGGACGAGAAACTGTCAATCTTGGAGTATGTTCTCAGTGATGGGAGGTATGAAGAACTAAATGGTCTACAGCTTCTGCCACTTACTGATGGAAGTTTCAGGTCCTTTACAAAACGGGAAGAGGACATTGCTTTGATTGACAATGAAAAGTTTTCACGGTAAGTTCTGTTGTATTTTATCTTAGGACTCTTGTTTGTTGTATCTTCATGTGTTGTGTATCATTAAAGTAACATGTATATTCTTTGTCCAGAGTGTTGCTACCTTTTTGCAAAGACAGATTTTTGCCTGAAGATTTAAACAGCAACACAGCCTATCATCTGAGACGCATTGCCATGACAAGTAAGGAAATTATGTCTTTTGTATATTGTAAAAAATGTTATGATTATGGTCATTTCGTAAAGTCTCTCATCAAAAGAAATTCAGCATCCCATACCAACAACATTGTAATAGAAGCATCAGTTCTCACTGTAGCTGTGTAACATACTTCCCATAAACAGTAACAAATAAGAATTACATGCAGACTATAAAAATTATCAAATGTTTGCAGCTTTTTCTGAAGACTTTATGTTGCTTAAATTGACAGCCTTTAAGGTGGGGTGCACAATGTTTGAGAAATGCTTCAGAAAACTGAGTCGGGCCGACAAACAAACAAACATGTAGCCAATAAGCAGAAAGGGGCGTGTCTTGTCAATATGTGGCGGAAAGAGTGTTCAGTGCGCATGTCTGACATTAGCCGAAAGCGATTGAAAGATTGGCATGGCGGATAAAAACGAAAAGCGAAAAAAGGCTTACGATAAGGCAAGAAGCAGGACCCGTGTTAATATAGGATCAGCTTTCCAGCGCTGGAGAGAACTGAACGTCTTCCGTGTGAAACGGAGCTAAACCTTTCACGGTACAACACACAGTACTACAAAAACACATTTGACCTGTATTACCATAGTATTACTCATTGAGTTCATTTATTGATAAAAATATCCCCTCGGCCAGCTGCCCCAGCAGGTTAAGCCATAAAGGTTGCCTTGTTTGCGTATGTATGTGTGGGGCGGAGCTATCAAAACAGGGGTGACACCCATTTGGGTTAGGGGCGGGTTTGTTTTGGTGATTTCAAATGTCAACATTGGCTTTCAAATATCGTGCACCCCACCTTTAAGTAATAAAGGCAATAAAGTTTAAGTTTTTTCTATTAAAAGTATATATCTGCTCTGATCAATTCTAGATTCAAAACTCTATCAGCTGATTAATTTGGATGCAAACAGTGTAGCTGCATTTGCCAGGAAACACTTACCCAGAGACTGGAAAGAGACAACAGGTCATGTGAAGTGGAATTCTGTTAAAGATGATCATCCACCAAAGACATGGTTGAAAGAATTCTGGAAGTTTCTGAACACTCACTGGACAGAACTAAAGGATTTTATCGGCATGCCTTTAATACCCCTGGAACCACTCCAACAAGCATTCAGTACTGGAATGTTAGCAAGATTGGAAGAGAAATCCACTTTAATTTTTCAGAGCAGCAGAGAGTCCACCTTGTCAGATCAAATGCAAAAAATTATAAAGGCAATCGGAGGTACTGTCATTAAGAAAGATGAGTGTCTGAAGCATCATGACATTGAAAGATATGTACTAACACCATCCCCGAGGAATGTCCTACAAATTCTTTTGAATTCAGACATACACAAGGTTGTCAATGGCATTGCCTCTGTTTCAGTTCATGAAAAAGAAGAGTTTAAAGCCTATATCTCTTCTTTAGATTGTCTTTCTGATGAAGAACAAGATTTACTGTCAGCTCTGCCCATTTTCAGATTGATGTCTGAAAAATATGTTGCCATTGAGTCAAAACAAGCAGTTATTTTAAAGTCCAACCCAGCCATTCCCAAGGATTTACCTGTACCTAACAGCATAGTCCAATGTGCAAATGAAGCTGACCGCAGACTTTTGACTCTCCTAAATGTTGACCTTCTGGATACTGCTCAGTTAGCCATTTACTTGATAGACTGCATTGATGGCATGATTCTCACCATAGAGGATGAACAAAAAATAATGGCTTGGATGCTAACTCATGGACATATCCTATTCTCCCAAAGTGATGAATTGCTGAAGAAAAGCAGGAGTCTCAGTTTCATTCTGACAGAGCAGGGTGAACGCAAAACACCATCAAGTGTTTTTGATCCCACAAACAAAACTTTCCTAGATCTTTTTGAGGAAGACTTCTTCCCACCACAGGTTTATAGGTCACCAAAGATGCTAAAAAGCTTGAAACAACTTGGTCTACAGACAAAAGAAGAAGAATTGTCACCAGCAAATATACTTCATGTCGCCTCACAAATTCAGAAGCTCCAGATCCACTCACGAAACAGAGCTTTTAGAAAGGCTGATGTTCTTGTAAGGATATTGAATGGAAATGACTTGCTATCAAAATTCTCTGAGGGGAAAAGACAAGAACTTATTCAGTTGCAATGGGTTCCTTGTGAAAATCCAAATCCAAACAAAAGTAAAAAAAGCCAGGAGAGGTATCTCTACAAACCAACTGAAATAAGGGCTTCAAAATATTCTGCAATTGTGGGACATGTCATGCCACTTGCTTCAGACCTAAATGAGAGTATCTGTCAAAAACTTGACCTTTATAGTCCTCCTCCAGCTGAAAAGGTCTTGGAGAATCTGTGTGTACTGATATCATTAGCTCCAACAATGGTTAGCACAGATTCAGATTACGAATTCAAAAACAAACTGCACAGCACATACAAATTCATGCAAGAAAACACTGAATATTTCAGTAGGGAGATGAACAATAAATGCATTCCTTGGCTCTGGAGCCAGACTGAGTTTGTGTCACCACGGGAAGTAGTTCTCACCTATCCAGCTGAACTGGATCTTAGCCTTTACGTCAAGAAGGTGGCAGATGAATTTTTACAATATGAAGACCTCCTAAAAGAATGTGGTGTAAAAGAAATACTTGCTGATACAGAAATAGAAGCCATACTCAGTGACATTAAAGAGAACATTGATGATAGAACTCCACCTTATGGAGAACCATCTGAACTTAAATTGTCAACAGCCATCCTTGACTGGATGCGAAAAAATGAAAAGGCTTTACAGGACAGTACACCTGTACCAGTCAAGGCACAAAACCAAAACTTCACCCTTCAGCCTTTGAAAAAAACTGTTTTTTGTGATATCAGTGATGATGGGTTAAAAGATCTAAAAGAAGATAAGGAGGAGTTCTATGTCATCCATGAGGAAGTGCTACCCATCACTGCAAGATGGCTGAAAATTCCCTTTCTTAGTACCCGTATTCTAAAACCACAGATAATTGGACACGAGGAAGACTATGAGGGAATTGAGCAATGTGGTCAAACAGAGCCAATCACTCAGAGAATCAAGAACATACTTAAAGAATATGATGACGAAAGCGATATTTTTAAAGAACTCGTACAAAATGCCGAAGATGCTGGTGCGAGCACCTGTGGATTTATGCTGGATTTCAGAACACACCCTTCTGAAGGACTTATTGATGATGGTATGGCTCTATGCAATGGTCCTTGTCTTTGGGCTTTCAACAATGAGCTGTTCTCAGAGGACGATTGGAGAAACATTGTTAGAGTTGGCTCTGCATCAAAAGAAAACAAATTTGAGAAAATTGGGAAGTTTGGACTGGGTTTCAATGCTGTTTACCACGTGACAGATATTCCATCTATTTTGAGTGGAAATAGTCTTTTAATTCTTGATCCAAATGTAACACATCTGGAAAAGCACATACGAAGTAAAGCAGTTCCTGGGATTAAACTTGACTTGTTCAAAGAGAGACTGTTTAGAAGGTTTCCTGGTCAGTTTAAATCTTATCAGGGAATTTTTGACTGTGATCTGTCAAACAGCAAACAGAAATATTACAATGGAACTCTGATTAAACTACCATTTCGCACAGCTGAGGAGGCCTGCAAGTCAGAAATTAGCTCCAAGGTGTATGACAAAGAGAGCATAAATGCATTCCAGCAACAGTTAACAGATGGTTCTTTTACTCCTCTGTTATTTCTTAAGGACATAATGTTACTGTCTCTTCAAATCTTTAAACAGGAACCAATCGAGACAGTCATGAAAATCTCCAAAGAGGTTGTATGTTCAATTAAAGTTTCAAATGAACAGCATCTACAGGACATCAGGGAAGCTCTGAAAAACACTGCCACAAACTGCCAAAGGACTGTTGATTGTTTTGCTGCAAACATTGTGGAAATAGTTTGTGAGTGTGCAGAGAGAACCAGTACCCAATCCTGGTTCCTTTATTCATGTTTTGGAACAAAGGATTCGCTGAGAATGTTTCAGAGAGAAGTGAATCAATGCAAATTTTCATTACCAATTGGAGGAGTTGCTGTACCTCTCAAAAGAGAATCAGACAATACTTGGTCCTCAGATGAAAGATGTGCAGATGGCCAGGCCTTTTGTTTTCTTCCTCTTCCAATTCATACAGGCCTCCCAGTTCATATCAATGGATCTTTTGCAGTCACATCAAACAGGAAGGCTCTGTGGGAATGTGGAATAAAACTGGAGTGGAACAAAGCATTACTACAAGATGCGGTTGCTACAGCCTACATCACCTCACTGCTTGAGTTGAAGAAAATATGCCAAAATGGGAGTCTTCAAAACTATGACTACTACAAATTCTGGCCTGATATCGAACAAGTAAACAAAGCATTTCAACCTTTGGTTAGTGCTTTTTACACAGCCATTGTACAGAGCTTGGATGGCAATTCCCTTGAGCTCTTGAGTAATGGAAACATCTGGTGCTCCTTCGACAATGCAAGATTTCTTGATCCAAGCATTCAAGAAAATGAGGCAGTGGGAAAACTTGCCATGGAAGTGTTCCTGAAATATACTGAACCAAACTACTGTGCTGTCCCTTTGCCAGCCTGGGCAAGGCATAATTTAATTCGATTTGGCTTCAGTGACATAGTAAAGGAGAGAACTTTTAGCTGGTTTGACTTTTATCGAGTAGTTTTTAAGAACTTGAGCAAAATGGATGCTTATGGCAGAAATGCTCTCATATTAAATGCCATAGACTTGAATGATCAAAAAGTTGACGAATTGCTTAAAAGTACTGCATGCATTCCAACACAGAAACTAGGAACACTTCAGTTCACCAACAAACTGGTGAACCCTCATGGTAAAGTAGCATGCTTGTATGAGCCAGAGGAGGGTCGCTTTCTGGAAGGTACCAAAAATGACTACTTCACTCCAGAAAGGATATATCGATTGTCAGGCTTGGGAATGTTGACTGATGTACTCCCATTAGAGGAAGTTATAGAGAGAGTGAAGACAATCTCCCAGGTTTGGGCTAAAGACAAAAATAAAACATACAAACATCTTCGTTGTCTCTTTGATTCAATGAAAAAATCCTGTCATGTTGAATCTTTGCATTGGGAAACCCTTAAGCATATATCCTTTCTTCCTGCTGTTGGTACCAATCAGCACTTTGAAGTGATGACCATACTTAAAAAGCCATCTGAAATCTATGACTGCCAGAGCAACCACTTGGTAAACATGACAGAATTCACTGTCGATTTTTCTAAATTAGGTGTACTGCCGGATGACCCAGTTCTCACAAAGTTGGGGGTGATGAAGAACCCATCAATTGAGACAGTGCTCAGACAACTCAAAGAAGTACATCGGCATGTGAAATCATTTGAAAATTCTGTACTCCTTAACATTGCCAAAAGTTGTTATGACTATCTCAACAAACATCTGTTGAATGATGGTGATCCCACTGCTATTATGGAACTTGTGCAATCAATCCCATTTGTTTTAATTGATGATCACTTTGTAAATGTCTCATCAGTGGCCATGGGTGGTGATTTTGAGGTGAAGCCTTATCTCTATTTTCTTCCCACAATCTTCTCCAAATTTGAGAATCTCTGGAACTTTGTTGGCATACGCAGACAATTTACAGTAGAGCAATTTAATGCAGTCCTTGAAAAAATTAGTACCTTTTCCAGACCACTTCATAACAGGGATCTTGATGTCTGTCTTGACATACTTATAAAAGGGCTGCATAGGGCTACATCTGGAACCGTTGAAAACTGTCTAATGCCTGATGAAAGAGGTGTGTTGACAAATTCAAGCAAGCTGAAATTTAATGACACTCCGTGGATGCCAGTGCAAGCTGGGGTAACCCTCTGCCATAATCTAATACCTCGAAAGGTTGCATGCGATTTTGGTGTAGTGACAACAAGACACCACACACTACAGAATCATCTTGTCAGTGAGTTTTCACCCTTTACTAAGGAGTTCGGACAACATGAGAAACTAACTGTTCGGATAAAAAACATAATTGAAGCCTATCCAGCCAAAAAAGATATTCTGAAAGAACTCATTCAGAATGCTGATGATGCAGAGGCAACAGAAATCCATTTTGTATGGGACAAACAGAATCATGGGACTACAAAAACATTTGGGGAAAGATGGGAGCTGCTACAAGGCCCGGCACTTTGTGTGTACAACAACAAGAAATTCTCAAATGAAGACCTGATAGGAATTCAGCAACTAGGAGAAGGAGGAAAACATGGTACTTTGGGTAGGACTGGGAAATATGGTCTTGGTTTTAATTCTGTTTACCAGCTGACTGACTGCCCATCTATACTGACTGGTGATGAATATCTCTGCATATCTGATCCAAACCTAAAATATGTAGAAGCTGGAACAAAGGAGTCACCAGGCTGCATGTACTTAATGGATGAAAATTTCAAAACGTCTTTCCAGGATGTTTACCAAACATTTCTTCCTGAAAAATTTCCTCTTAATTCTGGAACCATGTTCAGACTTCCACTCAGGACAGAACAAATGGCAGCCCAATCAGAAATATCTATAAATAAAGTTAGAGACTGTGACATTATGGAACTTTTCCAGGCTTTAAAATCAAATCCAGAGGAACTGATTCTCTTTTTGAAGCATGTTACAAAAATACACCTCTATGAAATCAACAAGGATGGTAGTGAAGTCAATTATTTCCTCATCGAGAAAAAAGTCATTGAGAGTACGGTGGAGCAAAGGGAAGATTTTCTTAACCATGTTTGCAAATCCTTCAAATCTGGAATTGTAATTCCACTGCAAACTATCTATAAAGTTCTGATCACATCAGGAAGAAAAGAAAGCCTCTGGATTATTGCAGAGCAATATGGATCCTTTCTACAAAATGAAGAAGAATTGCACTTCAAAGTACCTCATGTAGGCCTTGCAGCTTGTTTAGGCACAAAACCTAAAGAAAATGAATTTCATGGAAAGGCATTTTGTTCTCTGCCATTGCCAGGAGAAACTAGTCTTCCTGTCCATGTGAATGGAAACTTTGAGGTGGACCATACTAGAAGAGATCTATGGAAAGAGGATGGTGAGAGTTCAAAAACTAGATGGAATCAGTTACTGAAATTAAAGATAATAGCACCTCTGTATGCTGACCTGCTAACACACATCTGTTCAAGCTTTAAAAAGGGTGAACCCAAAGCCATAGAAAATCTCAAATCACATCTTCACTTTTGCCTGAGGCACTTTCCATCTGTGTCAAAGAGTGTAGCCCAAGCTTGGCATGATATGATTAATGAAGTCTACAGGTCAATCAATCAACGAAACCTTCCTGTGATACCAACTCTTAGAAGTGTTCCAACACAGAAACTAGGAACACTTCAGTTGCATGTCTTTGATTCAAAGTACACATTTAACTGGTCAAGTGTTTCAAAACCAGATTCAACAGATTCACCTCATTTCATAACAGAGAAGCACTTTAGCATTCTTCAAGTTTTGGAGCACACAGGTATGAACTTAGTACCATTTTCATGGCCATTCGACAAATTTCGACAGAGTTTTAAGACTGCAGGTGTGCAAGTGGCTGAAGTGAATCCTTTATCAGTGATCAGTTATTTAAAGAAAAAAAGAATGAATGATCCCTCACAAACTACTGATGATTTACCATTACCCATCAACCAGACTTTGATCAAAGATCCAAACGGATGTTCAAATCTATTGAAATTTTGCATAAAGACTGCTAATAAGGAATCTGTTGACCTTAATGGCCTGCCTCTCCTCCTCACCCAAGATAAAATGTTGAGGAAGTTCAGCTCCAATTCTCCAAAGCTCATCTCACAATTTGCTGAAATTTTTAATGAACACAAGTCAGAGTTTGTAGAATATCAGGTTAATTCTTGCCACAAAACTATTTTGCAAAAGGGGAAATATATTGAGGAATTAACCATCCCAGTGGCATCAAAGTTTATAAAGCCGGTTCTTCAACAACTTCTTCAACACTCACTGCGTAATGAAACAAATGGGCTTCATACAGCAGGAAAGGAAACAAAAGAATGGCTGAAAGAAATGTGGAATTTTTTTGATAATGAAGTCAAAGTGATAATGAAGGATTTCCAAGTTGAAACAGAAAATCGGGTCTTTGGTGAAATAAAGAATCACTTTTCTGGCAGTCCGATTTTGCCTGTCATCTATCCAGGACAAAAAGAACAGTGCTTTCTGCAAAAAATCGAAAATCTACATTGTATTGTTCATGATCCAAAAGAACGAATTTCTGCCATTCTCATTAAACTCGGATTCATGACATTAGACCTTGATTTCTTCCTTGGGCTTCGATCAATTTTGACTAGATCTGTACAACCAGAACTGTTAAATATCAGTGACTGCAGTGCTGTTCTGAAGCAGTTGGACAAAGTTCCTCATTCAGAGTTTGAGAAGCTTTCTGATGATGAAATTGATGAGCTTCAACGCTTCTTACAATCTGGCTCTACAAAAGCAAATGAGTATCAGAGAATGTTTAAGTCTTTGCCTTTATTTCAGACCATTTGTGGAAAACGGCAAAGAATCGATTTTCACAGCAATGTATTCATTTTGCATACTGTTTGCCAAGACACCTTTCCAGGCTTGTACATGTTTGATCACAAAGACTGCATTTTTCTCAAATACAGCTTTGCAAATTTAAGCCTATCAAGATGTCTGGACATTAAGATTTTGGATGATTTAAAATATTGTGTCAAATTTGTGATTCCTTCTGTACACAAGCTTACTCAGACCCAGCTTCTTGATTTGATAAGGCTTCTACTGGACCTCAGCCAAAGATCTGACTATAAAGACTATAAAGACAGCATTGCCTTAGCATTGAGAGATGTCAGATTTATTCAGGACATTAACGGCTGCCTTCAGGAGGCCTCATACTTTTTTGATGATTCTGTAAACCTGTATAAAGTTATGCTTCCAAAGCACAGATTTATCCCAAAAACTTTTTGGGAACTATTCAACAATAGTACAAGAGCAAAATCTCTCATCAGGAGCCTTGGACTAAAGCATAAAGTATCTGAAGAGGAGGTAATAACATTTGCTCATCAAATTGAGTCAGATGCTAAAGATGCTAACACTGAACTGCAGGTTCTTACACTCAGATCTGTAACTGTACTTAAGACAGCACTTCATTTGGGTGATGAGAAAAAATCTAAATTAATGCAAAGAATCGCAACCATAAAATTTATAGTGGCTATGCAGATTGAAACAAAACTTTGTGATTATCACAAAGCATTTGCCCAAGGAAGGGACGTGGTTGCCATCAAAGGATCACTGCTTGAAAAGCAGTCTGATCATCAATATCTCATATGGACTGCCATGCCAATACTGCCCTCAAAGGACTTCAATCAGAAAGGGTTAAATGCCCTAAGGATGGCTGGAGCCTTGGATGAACCACCCTCAGAGCAGGTCATGCAGAACCTAAAAAATATCTGTAGATCTCAGTGCAGAACTAAAGCGTTGATGGAGACCAGAGCTAAAGTGTTCAAGAATTCATACGCCTACTTACAATCTGTACATTTTAATGAGTCTGTTTTGGCTGATGTTCCTCTTGTTCTTGTTGAAAATGACACAAATCTTGTGAAAGCTAGTCAAGTAGTCCTGGCACTACCTAATGCTGATGAGTTCAGGTTCTACCTATACCCCATACAATCAAAACATGCAGTGTATGCAGAATTCTTCAAGAAGATTGGCGTTGAAGAAAAGCCTACTGTCACACAATTCTGTACTGTACTTAAAGAAATCTATACAGAGTGCTGTGATAAAACCACACTTCAACCAAACCAGCAGAAAACTGTTCAGCGTGTTGTGCAGCAGCTTTTCTGTCTGATAAACGAAGAGGAAAAATTAACTGTTTTTCAGAATATAACGCTTTACCTCCCATCATCAGATGGAAAACTCTATGAGTCCAGCACATTGTTTTTCAATGACACCTTCTTTCAGGCCAGCAGACTAGAGGATTCACTAAAAACAAAACTGAAGCTACTGGTGAATCTAAACCAATGTCACCTCGATAGAGATCCCTATGAACATCAAAAACTTTTGCAGCTGCTTCCTAATGAAATTCAGCCTAAACTGCTCTCTCAAGTAATTTCTGTGAACTTGGTTGGTGCGCATGTGGAATATTGCGATTATGGAAAATCATGTGAATTCAGTGGCTGGTTTGAAAAACGTTTGTCTTCTCATGAGTTCCGTCACGGTCTTATATGTTTGATCAGAGAACAAAGCAACGGCACCATTTCACAGGCTAAAGCTACACACATGTGTGAAAAAATATTTGGCAAAATTCAAATTGTCTGTCGCAAGACTTTACACACTGAACTTCTGTTAAATCATCAGCCACTAGAAGGTACTGAGACTGAAACTCATGTTTATGTGGAAAAACAGCAAGATGAGTGTGTTTTCTATTTGAAGCACAATGATAACATGGCTCTCAAAGTGGTGAATGAGGTCAATATGTTTCTTACCAAAGAAATCAATGCTCTTCTTGAAAACTCCTTGAGTTCGTTAAGCCTGCTAGTACTCGGACAGCTTTTATTATGTGAAAACATGGAGGATGTTGAAAGGGCCTTAGAAAATCATGGAGTCCGTAACATTGTGAGTCATGAAGAGGGACTTTTCCATCCAAGCCCTGGAACTCCTGTACCAGAAGAATGGCATGATTCCCTTGATATGGATCTCCTCAACAATTTTGAGAAAGGGGAGTATGTTGGTTTTAGCAAGGATGAATTAGAAAATGAATATATTTTTGCCATTGTTGTGGAGTGTCTGGGTGAGTATCGTGGACACACCAAAAGAAATCCTTCAAGATACAGAATACAGATTGGAAATGAAAAGATCACTGAAGTTAGCGCCCTTGACCTTTATCAGTTTAAGAGAGAAAAAAGATCAAGTTCAGTTGGAAATGTTACCTGCACAGTCATAGACATTTTGCCTGAACTATCAAGGTCTAAACCTTCACAGTCTGTACCATCCCCAAAGAGACCCTTACCACAAACTTTGGAGGAGGTTAAAATGGAGATTGACCAGAGCTTGGAAGAGATCTGGAAGATGTCAGATGAGGACAAACCAAAGGCCATTAGACGCCTGTACTTAAGGTGGCATCCAGATAAAAACCCAGAGAACTCAGAGCTTGCCAATGAAGCCTTTAAATATTTGCTAAAAAGAATTGAAGATCTACAGCAAGGAAAAACAAAACACAACAGATCAGCACAACAAAACACAACACATTGGGCCAACTTCAGCAATTTTTATGATAGATGGAACTTTGAAGCTAGAAGTCACAAAAGAGGACGGGAGCAGTTCCATCAGAACAATTTCAGATGGCGATATAATTTTTGGTCACATTTCCAAGAAACACCAAGACCAAACAAAGAGGAAGCTAATCGCTGGTACAGACAAGCACAATGTGACCTTCTTGCTGCTCAGAGCGACTTTGAATACAACCCAAATCCAGAGTGGTGTCTTTTTAAAGTGCATCAGGCAGTTGAAAAAGCTCTAATAGCAACAGAGTTCAGAAGGAATGGACAGCATCCTGGAACTATATCCACCATCACTAGCCTTGCCCAGAAAGTATCACAGTATGCTGGTTACCTTAATGACTTGCCCCTCATTGTGAATCAGCTGAGGGCACTTGGTGTTGATGCTAAGAGAACTCAATACCCAAACTGCCACCCATCACCACACATTCCACACGAACAGTTCAAAACCGAAGATGCACAAGAGGCAGTGAAAATAGCAACAAAATTCATAAGGAAACTAGACATTTATATTACTTAATGATACTTACGGTATATTTGTATGATTTTACATTTATGTTAACTTTAGCAATAGTGTGATACATATCTTTAGTTATCTAATATAAACAATTAAATAAGTTCACCGAACTATTTATTGAACTATCTACTTAAACAAAATGTTTCATTGTTCTGCATGTTACCCCAAGCCACATTACTTCTTATACATATTTATTATTTACTTATTACACATTATACACAGTATATTCTCGAGATTATCTATGACATTCTTTAAAATATCTAACTCATTTTACTTGGCTTTATTTAATCAATGTCATTTCTGTACTACTAATTACAATTATTAAAATGTCAAGAAAGGTCTGTGTGAGTGTCTGCTGATGAATGCATTTCTGTGACAGAAACCTGTGAACTGATTTATAAATTGAGAAAAATGAAATCTAAGTTCCTGAAGCATTACTGGAGTTATTTTCATCGATCTTTCTCAAATTATTCATTCATTCATTCGTTTTCTACCGCTTATCCGAACTACCTTGGGTCACGGGGAGCCTGTGCCTATCTCAGGTGTCATCGGGCATCAAGGCAGGATACACCCTGGACGGAGTGCCAGCCCATCGCAGGGCACACACACACTCATTCACTCACGCAATCACACACTACGGACAATTTTCCAGAGATGCCAAATCAACCTACCATGCATTGGACTGGGGGGGGAAACTGGAGTACCCAGAGGAAACCCCCGAGGCACGGGGAGAACATGCAAACTCCACACACACAAGGCGGAGGTGGGACTCGAACCCCCAAGCCTGGAGGTGTGAGGTGAACGTGCTAACCACTAAGCCACCGTGCCCACCCTTTCTCAAATTAAAAAGAAAAAAAAAATGTCTGTGCAATTTGGATATATTACTTGCACAGTCATAGCCATTTTGTCATCACTCTCACTTCTTTTTCTACAAAATAAGATTGCACTTTATAAAATAATGATTTTGCTTTAAAATCCACAAAATGTGCCATGCTCTTATATCCCTAACTAATAATATCCAAGAGGATACTGTGTAACTGAAAGTACTCTTCATGCTATTTATAAAAACCACAACGCAATCTATTTCAAACTGTATGAAAGAAGAGCTTTCTGAGGTTTAGAAAGGTTTCCATGCCTCTAGATCAGTTTTTTATCAACATAAATAGAAGATAAATATGTAATCCCAGATTTACTGTATATTAATAATACCATAGCAAAATTAACTAGGAAAAAAAAACAGCCATGTGAATTGTTAATCTATTGAATTTTAGATATAAAAAATGCTAAGTATTAACTTAAGGAGAGACAATTTAATAACTAGAATGGTAAATAATAAAGACATTAGAACTCATTTCAATAATCTCCTCTTTAAAACGATCAACTTGTCTAAGAGATCCCATACCTACATGTACACCCTAAACACACTCAGGCAACAGCCTTCCCTTCATTCTTAAGATCTTAGAATGAGTTGTAGCACAATTCAAACAGATCCATAATCCATTCCCTCCTCTACACACCTATTCCTTGTCTCATTTATTGTTCCCCTATTTATACCGATGATCTTTATGTGCTTTTGTATGTCATGTTTTTATTTCAGTTGCTTAGCCTTCCCTAGTGTTTTCCATGTATTTGTAGTTTTTGTATTTTTCTTAATAATACCCTCTTTTTTTATCCCTGCATTTGGGTATAATTCCACTTTGTGAAGGCACCTGCTTCCCTGAAAGAAGTGAATTGAAAAAAATTAATCTTCTTGATTTCATCTGTCTGCAGATGCCATGGACCACTTACAAAGCATGCATGAAATCTTGAAAGGTATCAATCAGAACAGGGGTACAAATCAATTTCCAAAACAATATATGTACCACTGAACACTGTTAAGGCCATAATAAACAATCAAGAAAAGGATCAAGATGTCCATCAAAAATAGATGAAAGGGTATAGATCTTATTGCTCTACAATATTTATTGCTCTAGTGACTTTATATTTCTTATCTTAGCAATATGTCTGAGATGAAAGAAGGCTACCCTAGTGATATTAATCTTCAAATGAAAAGACTGGAGTCAATAATCACACCAAGGTCTTTTACTGCTGGACATGATGAAACAGAAAGTCCATCCAGAGTTACTCTGTAATCAGTAAGCTTACTTCTGGGTGCCTGTGGTCCTAGTACAAGAACGTCTGGCTGTCAGAGTAAGCAGGAGGTAGTTTAGTAAACATCCATCGTGTAATGTCCTTAACACAATCTTAAACATTAATATGCTGTTGTGTCTCAGATGGCTTTGCAGAAACATATGGCTGTGTGTCATCAACATAACATGGAAGCTAATACCATGTTTACTAATAATTGAAACAAGATGTAGCATATGTGACTGTGTTGGTGATGGTAGAGTAATTATCACTGAGATTTGAGTGGGTGGTCACTCAAGGCACAATAAAATAAGCCTTGAGTGACCACCCACTCAAATCTCAGTGATAATTACTCTACCATCACCAACACAGTCACATGCTACATCTTGTTTCAATCTTGTGCTGCCGATTACATTTTCTTAAAGTGGTCGTGAACATATAGTGAAAAAAAATCTGAATAACAATATAAGACAGTATCTTTTCTTAAACTTGAATGAGTAAACTAAACTAAAATGAACAATTTGTTAAATATCTTTGTATTAAAGAAAGACAAAAACAGGAAAAAGCACAACTCTGGAATGATGTAATATGTAGTTCAGCACGTGCGAGTATGAAGCACATGAGCTAGTGCTAAACCTCAGTTCAGTTAACGATTCACACAGAGAACATGACAAAAATCAGATAAAACACATTCCTGGGACAAACAGGACCATAGGGTGATTAGATTGTGTTATCTTGTGTTTAGTATAAAAGTACAGCTTTATGTTTGAAAACCATATTTAGGTAATAGAAAACTAATTAGAAAACCAAATTCTATATTTAGTTAATAATACAGAGGGATCAACATTACATCTTACTGGTAGTGAGTCATCGTGAAACTGCTGCCTATTACATAGCACCGACCCCTAATGTGATAAATGTGGATACAGCAGTGCACAAGCAATGCATAAATTTAACTAACATTAGTTAAACTCCGTTACACATATATAAGGAGAAAAGCAGTGGGCCTAAAACAGAACATTGTTGAACACCAAACATACCATGTCATTAACATTTACAGCATGTGACTGTCTCTCTTATCCAGAGAGATGTACCAAAGTGCTTTTAAGTCTCTGTCATTGAATACAGTAACTCTGGTTCACTAGGTACAGTAACAGACTTAAGATACCATGAGCCTAAAACACAGGTGAAAAAGAGCTCATTCAAGTATTTCATGAAGTAGGTCTTCAACCGTCATTTAAAGATAGCCAGTGACTCAGCTGTCCGAACCTCTAGGGGAAGTTCATTACACCACCTTGGTGTCAGACCAGAAAAGGGATGTCTTGTGAGCATGAACCAGGTTTTTGAGACTACATCAAAAAAGACAACAACTGAAATGAACTTACCATTTTCCTACAGTGTCCAGTTCAACAACCAAACTATAGGTCTGGAACATAAAGTCATGTGAAAAAATAATGACACCCCATGAAAGCCTGTGTTTTTTAATTCTTTTTTAAATGGTTAAAAATATGTTCATTCTACCTTTATTTTAATAGTTTTGAAAGATCCACGTAATATATCTAAACAAATAAAACCAAAGAAATTCTTTTTTGCATAATCTGTTTGTGAAGAAAAGGTAAGGACGCCCTCACAATTATTTGTACATAAAATTGATAAAAATGACCTACAGGTTTATCACATCTCACAGGTGTAAATTATTAGAATGTTGTTACAGAGCATTTTAAAGGAAGCTTGTCTTATTTAAACTTCAGACATTGTTTGGTTTACTCTTAATTGTTGAAGTGAGAGATTTCACCATGGTGAGACCCAAAGAGCTCTCTGAGTCCTTCAAAATGAGTTCATGCTAATTTGACTGGTCAGGAATATTAAAAGATCTCAAAAGAATTTGTAATCAGTCATTCAACTCTCCAGAAAATCATTTACAAGTGGGGGACATTTAAAACTGCTGCCAACATCACTAGGTCAGGACATCCAAGCAAATTCACCCCAAGAGCAGATCGCAAGATGATTAAAGACATCTCCAAAAATCCTAAAATATTATCACGGGACCTTCAGCAAGCTCCTTTTACAGTTGATGTCAAAGTGCATGAATCTACAATCAGTAAGAGACTGAACAACTTTAATTATCATGGGAGGTGTGAAGGAAGAAACATATACAGCATCATAAAAACATGAGGTACTGTAGATGGCTATATGAAACTGGTAGATGGCTATATGAAACGTCTCATTAGGGTTATTTTAGCCAAAAAGGAAACACTAGAAAAATTAGAGCACAGGGAGTACTAACTTTTTCCTCAGATCAAATACTCATTTGTGTTGATTTCTTTTGTTTAATAAGTGAGAACAAAGTGTGTTTTGTTGTTTACGTGCAATTACATCACTTTCATCTACATGTACAAATCAATCTACAGGTACAAAATTAAAACAAGATCAGAAATTGACATGTTGACATTTTTTAATAAAGATCTTAATATTTAATGGGGTGTCCTAATTTTTGCACATGACTGTACTTTTCCACTTTATATGAGCAACATGCAACACAAGCCTGTAAAGGCCAGTGTCTGTTCTGTCATATTTGCCTGCATATGTTTTAATATCTGTATAAAAAAAAAGTGTAGAAATGATTTTAGGTCATTTAAATAATTATTCTGTCATTAAAAAGAAAAGATTGTTGCTGTACACAGAACACTGAGTAACAGATCTCTATATTCAGTTAGATTCAGCTTTAGTTTTTGAAGTAACAGTGAAATGAAAGTAAACACATGGCCGTTATCATGGAAAAGGGATCCTGAACTTCCGAAACTTATTAAACCCGAGTGATTCAGCATAGTCTGAATCAAACAAACAGCTCAACACGGCTGTATTTGGACTCGGTTCAGTTCACTTGATATATGATTCAGTAGCGCGCACGGCGTAGGTTTCGTTTCCACAGAAGTTTTGAACACAAGGAAGTGAAACTGTGTGTCTGTATTTAAGCCGAGTGGAGCTCAGAAACAGACATTTCTCACTTCAGCACAGCAGACATGACATTCTCTCTCATCATTAACACCATAATGACCGTCAGGAGGTAAGAACTGAAATGAATTCATCCATTCATTCACCATTGCTTATCGTTCCTTTACATCTGTCTTTATGTTTATTTCTGTATGTAACGCAACAAAAACAGTAGCCTAACAGATCAACTTACCAAATTAATACATAAGCGAATGAATGAATGAATGAATGAATGAATGAATGAATTAATTAATTAATAATTCAGCTCTCTTGGAGAATAAATGGAGAATATTATTATTATTATTATTATTATTATATATTTTTTGTTAACTTATTTTTTTATGAAGCTACAAGGCTAGGGTTAGTGTTAGGGTTAAAGACAGGCTGTTGTAATAAAAATAAAAACAGGAATCATTTCACAATCATTTCACAACAAATAAACTGTAATAATTTTAACTCCACTCTATCACTGATCATTTTCCTGTAACAGCAAGAGATGGTTTATTCCTTACACCACATGTTCATGTATTAAAGTTTATTTATAGAGAATTTAGCAGAATACTATTTGGATGTATTTTTTATTTTTTTTTGTACAGCATGAAATGTGCCAATGATAATATGTGTACCAGTGATAATATGCTAATGATTATGTGTTATGTGTATGTTGGGTTCACAGGAGAACATAAAACTGCAATGATGACTTTACCACAAAGAAGCAAGGGGAAAATAAAAAAGTGAGTGATATGATATATGGCACATGTCTAGAAAAACAGTTCTGGTTACAGTTGTTTAGTATCTATATATCACGCCATACCGGTCATGTAAAGGGTAATGCAGATGAGTCAAGTGTATTAATAAAGGATCAGGCAGACAAATACAAAGAGGAAGGAAAGAGCACTGTCAAAAGTAGGATACGAGTAAAAGTAACTACAAAAACAAAAAGGTTGCTGGGTAAAGACTGGACATTATTCACACAATAATAGACAAGCAAACTGTAAGGTAATTGAGATACATGAAGAAGACAACCAATGACAGGACAGGGTGAAGACAAGGTGTGAACAAAACCAAAAAATAAATACGTGAAAGAATTATATGGCAACCCGAAAGAGCATGCTGTAGTCATCAAATTCCTGACAGGACTGTTGTTGAATCATATTACACTAATTGCACATTTGAATTCCTGCTATGAAATGTAGCTCTCGAGTTTCTTTATCAGATAACAGGGGTTAAAAACAGACCCAAATGCAGGATAGCCAAAAAAACCCACGGTTTATTAATAAAAAACAAAAAACAAAGACAAAACAAAAGACGGAGACAACACAACACGAGTAAATACTCAAAACAATTAGACAGGTGTGCAGAGGTGGGAAGGAACAGACAAGTTCAGGCCAGACACATGAACACAGAGCATAAACAAAGGCACATGAAAAAAGTCTGGGCTAGATCCTGACATTCTTTATCTTATGCTCCAGCTTTATATTTTCCCAGCCAAGAGATAAGCAAATTCGTAGCTGCTCAGCTACACCCCTTTTTTTTTAAAGTTACATAAAAAAAATCATAAGTCCTAGAGAGTACTGAAAGAGAAGATTTAATAATTACACAGGTAGCCAGTTCACATTATGAACAGACAATCTAAAATCTACAATTTCCCACCGAACATGTTGCATCGTAGAACACAAGCACACTCAAGTCTTCAGATACTACTAAAAAAGGTAGAAAATAATGTGCAACAACAGTAACATCTTTACAACAGTAAGCAGTTTGTAGGTGCCCACGGTATTTATGGTTGTACTCTGGCGCCCTCTAGTGGTATAATGTAGTTTAGCGTTTCCTAGTTTTAGATTTTAGTTTATTTTTTCTCTTAATCTTAATTCCACAGTCATATATGGGACACATCTTAGATCACTAACTGTAGCATAAATAAACAAGCAGACAGTCTGCTTTCACCAAAGTAAGAAAAGTGTCTTAGATTTACAGAACCCACTTTGATAACGCCAGACTCACTAGTGTGGTTGTGAAGTAACAGAACACTCTTAAGATGACAGCATCACTTCAGCCAATTCTGAGATTTATTTTTGACATTCCCTTGTACTTTTTTATTATAATGACTTCATAAATATAAATATTTTTCTTCATAATACTTCGTAACACTTTATAACATATTTCTTTACAACCCTTTCCATATTTTTTTCAAGTATTGTTTAAAGTATTGTTTATAATGATTTCTACAATGATTTTTATTTATACACTCTTTAGAAAGTCATAACTCGTGTTTCTTTACTGCTAGGAGTTTAAAAGCAAAATCAAGCATGGCCACACAATCACTCAAAACTCCCAGAGGGACTGTAGAGTCCCTCATATTGACTTCATCAAACTTTTCTGTAATCAGTCATCCTCATAATTCCTCATAATTCTTTTAATTTCTTGAAAATTACTAACTACAAAATGGTTTTATATTCCTTCAATAGATCTACAATAAGCTGAACTTTGAAATTCTTCTTACTTTTGACTCTTGCAAAATTAACTTATTTTTTTTTATAATAATAACACTTCCTTTCTTATAATAATAACACATCCTTTCTTCATAATCCTTTATAATTCCTTCACAATCATTTAAAGTTCTCCAGCATTTATATGTAATCATGCCACAAACTACTTTTTTAATTTCTCCTTAATCTTCCATAAACCCTCAATAATCATTCATTCACCATCATATTCTGTATAATCTCTTTACCATGCATAATCTTATTTAAGATAAATAAATAAATAATTTTAACATTCTCCAATAAAGAAATGCATTTGGAGCCACAGCGCCACCATTTATCGACTACCTGAAGGAGATTCTGAGACGCTACCCTGATGGAGGACAGATACTGAAGGTGATAATGAACTGTATTCTTGTTTTTGCAGGTTTATAAGTTAAACACAAAATATTATTTAAAGCATAACAGAGTATGTTGTTTTTATGTAAGATGTTATTATACATGTATTACTTCATATTCATTCATAATAACTACACAAAATGTCACTCTATATCACTCTATATATATCCATATTACCCATTCATAATTCTTAATAATGATGTTATAAACCTTTCTTTGTAATTCCTCCCTTTTCTTCCATACCCCCTCATTTCTATATTATCCTTTACAATTCTTCATAATCCTTTATAGATATCTCATAAACACTTCATAAAATTCACCATCCATTCATTCAATCCATAATCCCAACACAAGCAACTATAATTAATTAACATTTAATTACTGCACAATTCCTCATTGTTTCCTCATGAACCTTCATAGTAACTTCTTAAACCTTACTTTACAATTTCTAAATTTCATAATCCTGATTTTTTTTGTAATGCTTAATAATTATTTCATAAACCCCCAAAATTTTAAATTAACCTCATAATTATGCTTCGTAATTACTTGAAATTAGTTCATATTTTTTAATTCAAATAACTTTTATAATGCTTTATTTATCGTTCATAAGGTCACACTCCCAAATAAACATTTGCATTGTCACCATAATGATTCCATCAGTCACACTTCATTTTTTATTTCATTTTATATTTACACTTTAAAACTTCACTATGGTGTATTTTTTGGGAATCATTTATAATTCATTACTTTATATTTCATGCTCCTTCACAACCCTTCAGATCTCCTTTCAGACTATGCACTAAGCAGATGGACTGTCATATAAATAAACGAGTCTCACTCTGAGTGTGTTGTTTAACAGGAGTTGATACAGAACGCAGATGATGCCGGAGCCTCGAAAACTGTCTTCATCTACGATGAGCGAAGATATGGTACTGATAGCGTGTGGAACCCTGCACTGGGGAAGTATCAAGGTATTTCTATTCATATTTATGTTGCCAGGTGAATGTTCAGGGAAGGAGCAAATATAAACTAGATATTTTCAGTCATGTCAAATTTTTTTTGTCACTTCATACATATAAGATCATGAAGCTTCCAGGATTGTGGTGCGAACCAAAAAATATAATTTCACGAATAGTTAAATAAAACTGGATTTGAGTGAACAAAAAAAAGAAAAAAAATGGTCTGAAATAATTCTAACTGTGCTTTGAATTTCCTGTATGCTAAAGTTTCCTTTTATAAATGAAATTAAACAAAATAATGTCTCATAAAGCTCTAATCATTCCTTGATAACATAGTGCTGTATCGCATGGGTCATATATTTATACTTATTCATTACAGTACACAACCTTTCTAACTAACAATGTAAAACTTCTTTTCCCATGGAATGTCATTACCCAGTTTCAATTGTATTCCTCGTCAAGCATTTTTGATTGGAATAAGTCCATCAGTCAGGTTCTTCTTGTTATTGAGTTTTCAGTTTGATCAAACTACTCTGTTTATATTAGTGTATAATAGTGCATACTGTAAGTATGCAATTCGTCACTTATTTAAAAAAAAATAAGTGAAAAAATTTTTTTAATTCCAGCTAAACTGATTCAAAGATTCTGACATTCTTTTTGAAAGGTAAAACTCTCAGGAAGTTAAAACAAAGCAACCTTTCACCATACCCATAAGATCTAGTGCTGTGATTCTGACGGTCTTCACGCTTGTGCTTCTATATACAGTACATAAACATAAACATAAACAACATACAGTATTATCAGTTTATTCTAAATGTTGATGTGAACATTTTTTTAAACTTTGTGTTCTGATTTATCCCTTTATCAATTATAATGTTGAGTGTCATCGTTACCTAATTATTCATAACACTGTTAATTTTAACAGGTACTGTATAAATATAGGCAGATAAAGGCTTCATAGTGTTACTGAAAACTGATTGAAAAAGTAAGAAACTTGTAAAGTTTACATCAGGATTTTGAGAGTTTTAACACTGTGCAGAAAGTTTAAAAGAAAAAAAGCACACTATTTTCTGTCAAACAGGTCATGAATATAGTTTTTAGATTTTTAAACAAAAGCGGACAGACTTCTAAAAAAATTTTTTTATTCTAAAACAACCAGTATAAAAGTCTCTTTGTTTCTCAAAGATTAAGTGTTCCTGTTATTTTTTATTATATGGAATTATTTTTTGTTATTGTATACAATATTCTAAAGGGCTTATAAAGCAATAGAAAATATGGGAATCACATATGTATTACAAAAACTTTATAAATATCTTTCATAAACAAATAGTGCCTTCCAATCTACTTACTGTTTAAACAGAACTGAGCGAACATAAAATGTTTCAGTCTGAAAACACAGAAATAGCATCTAGTCTCACAGTGCTAATCAGATATGTTGGATTCTGAGAAACGCTGACCACAACAAAAATCAGGGTATACTGTATGTGGAATTAAAATGTCTACCTGCTGAAGGAGTCTACTGAGTGTCTAAGCTAATACCTGTGCCACAGCCACAGCAACATACTGTATAACAGAGAAGATTATGGGGGAAATTTCACCATCCCAGTCAATAGGAGCCTCTGAGATGCTTTTCTACTCACCATATGTGTAACCAGTTATTTGATATGATTATTTAAGATGTTGTAGTATTGTATTTAATGTTGCATTCGTCTCATTATTCAGTCTGTTCTCATTCATCAACAAAGGATCTGGTTCTAATTCATGGAGTCCAATTAATAAAACCACATAAAATTTGCATATTTTATCCTGTCTCACCACTCAGTTAAGCAGCTGAATTTGAACATGCACTGAGGTAAAAATAATTCTGTTTGACAAAACAAAAAATATTGAAATTTTCAATTTTGAACCTTCTACTTAAAATACCATCATACATTATTAATAGGCACAATTTGACTTCTGTTTCAATGAAGGTTTCCCACTACTAACGGCATTTAGTCAGTTGGACATTATGACCAGTTCCGACTGAGTGTAATACCACTTCACTGTTTTTGTAGGACCAGCTCTGTATGCGTTCAATGATGCAGACTTCACTGAGGAGGACTGGGAAGGGATTCAGCGAGCTGGCAGGAGCATCAAGCACGATGATCCAACCAAAGTGGGGAGATTCGGAATCGGCTTCAATTCTGTTTACCATGTTACAGGTGAAAATTTAAAGGAAATGACATAACATTAAACAAAGTGCAAATTATAAGATCATGTGTGATTCAGTTTTTCACCAAAATTGTAAAGTCAAGTTTTGGTCAAGTTTTTGACATGCTTGACAGCTTCATTACTCAACTATTTAAAAGCTCAACTACTGGAATTACTGTATGACTCAGACAGTTGTACTGTAAATACCTGAGCATATTTGGGCTGTCAGAATTCTTTGAATGTTTCAAATAATTATTCAATAATAAATTCAATAATTATTTTAAATATGGTATTGATTTTAATATTACAACAGAACTGTATATAACACATTATTCACACACCGTGCACTTATAACAAAATAATTATGTAAGATTATACAACCCAGGAATCACTTGTCATCTGTAAAATATTACTGCATTAAACAAAGTTAGATAAAATCATGAAAAACAACAAATGTTTTGTAAGAACAGACCACTCTAAACTGATTTTGGGAAATGTTAAAAATGAAGAACTAGTGTTCTGAGTTTGGAGCTAGTTAGAACTAGTGTTCTAAGTAGCTACTTCCCCCACTGATTAGTGATGGAAACGGGGGTAGTGGGCACAGAAAAAGTCATTGGAGAAATGGTTTTATAAGTTATAAGAATATGGAGTGCCAGAGTTAAATTGTAAAACATGATTAGAGTTCTTTTTTAATTCACAGATTTGCCAAGTGTGTTTAGCTCCAAACACCTTGCAGTTTTTGACCCACAACAGCTGATGTTTGATGATGAGCGTGAGGGTTACCGCTGGTCCCTGGATGATGAAGAGGACAGAAAGCACCTTTTAGAATTTACAGATCAATTCAAACCTTTTCAGGATATTGTTAATCTAGTCTGTGAGAATGCATGTGCTTGGGAGAAGATCATTAATGAAGGTTACTTTAAAGGAACACTCTTTCGGTTTCCTCTGCGTCATGAGGCCTCTGATATTTCTGACAATTTATACGACTCCAAGAAGGCCACCCAACTTTTTGACAGCTTCCTTCCAGATGCAGACATTAGTGTTTTGTTTCTAAGATCAGTCTCATCCATTTCTTTGTGGCATATTGACTCAAATGACACAGTCACCATTAGGATGAATGTTTCTGCATCATCTCCATCCAGCCCACTCCAGGAAAGTGAGGATTTAAGAGGAAACTGTTTGCAAGGCAAGACTAGCTTTAAAACAGTGTCCTGCAGATCACCATGTCAAGAAAAAACAACCACCAAGTGGCTTGTGACAGCCTGTCGCTTAACAGAAGGATGTGTACCTGAGATTGACTCGCTCGCTGATAAACTGAGTTTTTACCCTCAGGTTGACATAGCATTTCGGTGCGACGAAGACGGTGCATGTGGCAGTGGAAGACTGAGCTGCTTCTTGCCCCTTCCAAACAATGAAACAAACAGGACAGGACTCCCTGTTCATATTAATGCATGCTTTGGTCTTACAGACAACAGAAGGTACATCAAGTGGCAGGAAGAGGATCAGAAGAATGATAAATCAGCAGAGTGGAATGAACTGCTAATGAAGGAGGTTCTTCCTCATGTATATCTCAAGATAATCCAAGACAGTATACAACTATCAAGAAAGTCGGTACTGCCTGTAAGTGCTGTGTACAATCTCTGGCCTGATCTGAGAGCAACGGAACACAGGCCACGTTGGCATGAAGTTGCAGTAGACCTTTTACAAAGATTATTCAAAAATCAGGAAATCTTTTCTCTAGCTAAAAATGAGAAAAAATGGGTGGCTGCTTCAGATGCAGTTTTTCCAGGTAATTATACTGACACCAATATAATGTCTGCAGTTTTCCACATACTGATGGAGGAAGAAGAAAACCTTGTTACTGCTCCTGAACATGTTCTGCTCAGCATAAAGGGAACCTTCCCAAAACCTGAAACGTTAAAATGGGTGACACCAGGTTTTGTTAGATCTGTGCTCCACAGAAGTGACACTCAATCAATCCGTAAGGACGAGAAACTGTCAATCTTGGAGTATGTTCTCAGTGATGGGAGGTATGAAGAACTAAATGGTCTACAGCTTCTGCCACTTACTGATGGAAGTTTCAGGTCCTTTACAAACCGGGAAGAGGACATTGCTTTGATTGACAATGAAAAGTTTTCACGGTAAGTTCTGTTGTATTTTATCTTAGGACTCTTGTTTGTTGTATCTTCATGTGTTGTGTATCATTAAAGCAACATGTATATTCTTTGTCCAGAGTGTTGCTACCTTTTTGCAAAGACAGATTTTTGCCTGAAGATTTAAACAGCAACACAGCCTATCATCTGAGATGCATTGCCATGACAAGTAAGGAAATTATGTCTTTTGTTAAAAAATTTTATGATTATGGTCATTTCAAAAAGTCTCTCATTAAAAGAAATTCAGCATCCCATACCAACAAAATACCGTTTGCTACAGTCTTAACTTCATAACATGATATAATATTTTTTATTGTTATTTTAACACCATTGTAATAGAAGCATCATTTCTCACTGTAGCTGTGTAACATACATGCTATAAACATTAACAAATAAGAATTACATGCAGACTGTAAAAATTATCAAATGTTTGCAGCTTTTTCTGAAGACTTTATGTTGCTTAAATTGACAGCCTTAAGTAATAAATACAATTTAATGATTTACACAAATGTAAATAAAGTTCTATTAAATTATTTATCTGCTCTGATTAATTCTAGATTCAAAACTCTATCAGCTGATTAATTTGGATGCAAACAGTGTAGCTGCATTTGCCAGGAAACACTTACCCAGAGACTGGAAAGAGACAACAGGTCATGTGAAGTGGAATTCTGTTAAAGATGATCATCCACCAAAGACATGGTTGAAAGAATTCTGGAAGTTTCTGAACACTCACTGGACAGAACTAAAGGATTTTATCGGCATGCCGTTAATACCCCTGGAACCACTCCAACAAGCATGCAGTACTGGAATGTTAGCAAGATTGGAAGAGAAATCCACTTTAATTTTTCAGAGCAGCAGAGAGTCCACCTTGTCAGATCAAATGCAAAAAATTATAAAGGCAATCGGAGGTACTGTCATTAAGAAAGATGAGTGTCTGAAGCATCATGACATTGAAAGATATGTACTAACACCATACCCAAGGAATGTCCTACAAATTCTTTTGAATTCAGACATACACAAGGTTGTCAATGGCATTGCCTCTGGTTCAGTTCATGAAAAAGAAGAGTTTAAAGCCTATATCTCTTCTTTAGATTGTCTATCTGATGTAGAACAAGATTTACTGTCAGCTCTGCCCATTTTCAGATTGATGTCTGAAAAATATGTTGCCATTGAGTCAAAACAAGCAGTTATTTTAAATTCCAACCCGGCCATTCCCAAGGATTTACCTGTACCTGACACCATAGTCCAATGTGCAAATGAAGCTGACCGCAGACTTTTGACTCTCCTAAAGGTTGACCATCTGGATACTGCTCAGTTAGCCATTTACTTGGTAGACTGCATTGATGGCAAGATTTTCACCATAGTGGATGAACAAAAAATAATGGCTTGGATGCTAACTCATGGACATATCCTATTCTCCCAAAGTGATGAATTGCTGAGGAAAAGCAGGAATCTCAGTTTCATTCTGACAGAAAAGGGTGAACGCAAAACACCATCAAGTGTTTTTGATCCCACAAACAAAACTTTCCTAGATCTTTTTGAGGAAGACTTCTTCCCACCACAGGTTTATAGGTCACCAAAGATGCTAGAAAGCTTGAAACAACTTGGTCTACAGACAAAAGAAGAAGAATTGTCACCGGCAAATATACTTCATGTCGCCTCACAAATTCAGAAGCTCCACATACACTCACGAAACAGAGCTTTTAAAAAGGCTGATGTTCTTGTAAGGATATTGAATGGAAATGACTTGCTATCAAAATTCTCTGAGGGGAAGAGACAAGAACTTATTCAGTTGCAATGGGTTCCTTGTGAAAATCCAAATCCAAACAAAAGTAAAAAAAGCCAGAAGAGGTATCTCTACAAACCAACTGAAATAAGGGCTTCAAAATATTCTGCAATTGTGGGACATGTCATGCCACTTGCTTCAGACCTAAATGAGAGTATCTGTCAAAAACTTGACCTTTATAGTCCTCCTCCAGCTGAAAAGGTCTTGGAGAATCTGTGTGTACTGATATCATTAGCTCCAACAATGGTTAGCCCAGATTCAGATTACGAATTCAAAAACAAGCTGCACAGCACATACAAATTCATGCAAGAAAACACTGAACATTTCAGTAAGGAAATGAACAATAAATGCATTCCTTGGCTCTGGAGCCAGACTGAGTTTGTGTCACCACGGGAAGTAGTGCTCACATTTCCAGCTGAACTGGATCTTAGCCTTTATGTCAAGAAGGTGGCAGATGAATTTTTACAATATGAAGACCTCCTAAGAGAGTGTGGTGTAAAAGAAACACTTTCTGATGCAGAAATAGAAGCCATACTCAGTGACATTAAAGAGAACATTGATGATAGAACTCCACCTTATGGAGAGCCCTCTGAACTTAAAGTGTCAACAGCCATCCTTGACTGGATGCGAAAAAATGAAAAGACTTTACAGGACAGTACACCTGTACCAGTCAAGGCACAAAACCAAAACTTCACCCTTCAGCCTTTGAAAAAAACTGTTTTTTGTGATATCAGTGATGATGGGTTAGAAGACCTAAAAGAAGATAAGGAGGAGTTCTATGTCATCCATGAGGAAGTGCTACCCATCACTGCAAGATGGCTGAAAATTCCCTTTCTTAGTACCCGTATTCTAAAACCACAGATAATTGGACACGAGGAAGACTATGAGGGAATTGAGCAATGTGGTCAAACAGAGCCAATCACTCAGAGAATCAAGAACATACTTAAAGAATATGATGACGAAAGCGATATTTTTAAAGAGCTTATACAAAATGCCGAAGATGCTGGTGCGAGCACCTGTGGATTTATGCTGGATTTCAGAACACACCCTTCTGAAGGACTTATTGATGATGGTATGGCTCTATGCAATGGTCCTTGTCTTTGGGCTTTCAACAATGAGCTGTTCTCAGAGGACGATTGGAGAAACATTGTTAGAGTTGGCTCTGCATCAAAAGAAAACAAATTTGAGAAAATTGGGAAGTTTGGACTGGGTTTCAATGCTGTTTACCACGTGACAGATATTCCATCTATTTTGAGTGGAAATAGTCTTTTAATTCTTGATCCAAATGTAACACATCTGGAAAAGCACATACGAAGTAAAGCAGTTCCTGGGATTAAACTTGACTTGTTCAAAGAGAGACTGTTTAGAAGGTTTCCTGGTCAGTTTAAATCTTATCAGGGAATTTTTGACTGTGATCTGTCAAACAGCAAACAGAAATATTACAATGGAACTCTGATTAAACTACCATTTCGCACAGCTGAGGAGGCCTGCAAGTCAGAAATTAGCTCCAAGGTGTATGACAAAGAGAGCATAAATGCATTCCAGCAACAGTTAACAGATGGTTCTTTTACTCCTCTGTTATTTCTTAAGGACATAAAGTTACTGTCTCTTCAAATCTTTAAACAGGAACCAATCGAGACAGTCATGAAAATCTCCAAAGAGGTTGTATGTTCAATTAAAGTTTCAAATGAACAGCATCTACAGGACATCAGGGAAGCTCTGAAAAACACTGCCACAAACTGCCACAGGACTGTTGATTGTTTTGCTGCAAACATTGTGGAAATAGTTTGTGAGTCTGCAGAGAGAACCAGTACCCAATCCTGGTTCCTTTATTCATGTTTTGGAACAAAGGATTCGCTGAGAATGTTTCAGAGAGAAGTGAATCAATGCAAATTTTCATTACCAATTGGAGGAGTTGCTGTACCTCTCAAAAGAGAATCAGACAATACTTGGTCCTCAGATGAAAGATGTGCAGATGGCCAGGCCTTTTGTTTTCTTCCTCTTCCAATTCATACAGGCCTCCCAGTTCATATCAATGGATCTTTTGCAGTCACATCAAACAGGAAGGCTCTGTGGGAATGTGGAATAAAACTGGAGTGGAACAAAGCATTACTACAAGATGCGGTTGCTACAGCCTACATCACCTCACTGCTTGAGTTGAAGAAAATATGCCAAAATGGGAGTCTTCAAAACTATGACTACTACAAATTCTGGCCTGATATCGAACAAGTAAACAAAGCATTTCAACCTTTGGTTAGTGCTTTTTACACAGCCATTGTACAGAGCTCGGATGGCAAATCCCTTGAGCTCTTGAGTAATGGAAACATCTGGTGCTCCTTCGACAATGCAAGATTTCTTGATCCAAGCATTCAAGAAAATGAGGCAGTGGGAAAACTTGCCATGGAAGTGTTCCTGAAATATACTGAACCAAACTACTGTGCTGTCCCTTTGCCAGCCTGGGCAAGGCATAATTTAATTCGATGTGGCTTCAGTGAGATAGTAAAGGAGAGAACGTTTAGCTGGTTTGACTTTTATCAAGTAGTTTTTAAGAACTTGAGCAAAATGGATGCTTATGGCAGAAATGCTCTCATATTAAATGCCATAGACTTGAATGATCAAAAGGTTGACGAATTGCTTAAAAGTACTGCATGCATTCCAACACAGAAACTAGGAACACTTCAGTTCACCAACAAACTGGTGAACCCTCATGGTAAAGTAGCATGCTTGTATGAGCCAGAGGAGGGTCGCTTTCTGGAAGGTACCAAAAATGACTACTTCACTCCAGAAAGGATACATCGATTGTCAGGCTTGGGAATGTTGACTGATGTACTCCCATTAGAGGAAGTTATAGAGAGAGTGAAGACAATCTCCCAGGTTTGGGCTAAAGACAAAAATAAAACATACAAACATCTTCGTTGTCTCTTGGACTCAATGAAAAAATCCTGTCATGTTGAATCTTTGCAATGGGAAACCCTTAAGCATATATCCTTTCTTCCTGCTGTTGGTACCAATCAGCACTTTGAAGTGATGACCATACTTAAAAAGCCATCTGAAATCTATGACTGCCAGAGCAACCACTTGGTAAACATGACAGAATTCACTGTCGATTTTTCTAAATTAGGTGTACTGCCGGATGACCCAGTTCTCACAAAGTTGGGGGTGATAAAGAACCCATCAATTGAGACAGTGCTCAGACAACTCAAAGAAGTACATCGACATGTGAAATCATTTGAAAATTCTTTACTCCTTAACATTGCCAAAAGTTGTTATGACTATCTCAACAAACATCTGTTGAATGATGGTGATCCCACTGCTATTATGGAACTTGTGCAATCAATCCCATTTGTTTTAATTGATGATCACTTTGTAAATGTCTCATCAGTGGCCATGGGTGGTGATTTTGAGGTGAAGCCTTATCTCTATTTTCTTCCCACAATCTTCTCCAAATTTGAGAATCTCTGGAACTGTGTTGGCATAAGCAGACAATTTACAGTAAAGCAATTTAATGCGGTCCTTGAAAAAATTAGTACCTTTTCCAGACCACTTCATAACAGGGATCTTGATGTCTGTCTTGACATACTTAAAAAAGGGCTGTATAGGGCTACATCTGGAACTGTTAAAAACTGTCTAATGCCTGATGAAAAAGGTGTGTTGACAAATTCAAGCAAGCTGAAATTTAGTGACACTCCATGGATGCCAGTGCAAGCTGGGGTAACCCTCTGTCATAAACTAATACCTCGAGAGGTTGCATGCTGTTTTGGTGTAGTGACAACAAGACACCATACACTACAGAACCATCTTGTCAGTGAGTTTTCACCCTTTGCAAAGGAATTCGGACAACAAGAGAAACTAACTGTTCGGATTAAAAACATAATTGAAGCCTATCCAGCCAAACAAGATATTCTGAAAGAACTCATTCAGAATGCTGATGATGCAGAGGCAACAGAAATCCATTTTGTATGGGACAAACAGAATCATGGGACTAGAAAAACATTTGGGGAAAGATGGGAGTTGCTTCAAGGCCCGGCACTTTGTGTGTACAACAATAAGAAATTCTCAAATGAAGACCTGATAGGAATTCAGCAACTAGGAGAAGGAGGAAAACATGGCACTTTGGGAAGGACTGGGAAATATGGTCTTGGTTTTAATTCTGTTTACCAGCTGACTGACTGCCCATCTATACTGACTGGTGATGAATATCTCTGCATATTTGATCCAAACATAAAATATGTAGAAGCTGGGACAAAGGAGTCACCAGGCTGCATGTACTTAATGGATGAAAATTTCAAAACGTCTTTCCAGGATGTTTACCAAACATTTCTTCCTGATAAATTTCCTCTTAATTCTGGAACCATGTTCAGACTTCCAATCAGGACAGAACGAATGGCAGCCCAATCAGAAATATCTATAAATAAAGTTAGAGATTGTGACATTATGGAACTTTTCCAGGCTTTAAAATCAAATCCCGAGGAACTGATTCTCTTTTTGAAGCATGTTACAAAAATACACCTCCATGAAATCAACAAGAATGGAAGTGAAGTCAATTATTTCCTAATAGAGAAAAAAGTCATTGAGAGTACGGTGAAGCAAAGGGAAGATTTTCTTAACCATGTTTGCAAATCCTTCAAATCTGGAATTGTAATTCCACTGCAAACTATCTATAAAGTTCTGATCACATCAGGAAGAAAAGAAAGCCTCTGGATTATTGCAGAGCAATATGGATCCTTTCTACAAAATGAAGAAGAATTGCATGCCAAAGTACCTCATGTAGGCCTGGCAGCTTGTTTAGGCACAAAACCTAACGAAAATGAATTTCATGGAAAGGCATTTTGTTCTCTGCCATTGCCAGGAGAAACTGGTCTTCCTGTCCATGTGAATGGAAACTTTGAGGTGGATCATTCTAGAAGAGATCTATGGAAAGAGGATGGTGAGAGTTCAAAAACTAGATGGAATCAGTTACTGAAATTAAAGATCATTGCAACTCTGTATGCTGACCTGCTAACACACATCTGTTCAAGCTTTAGAAAGGGTGAACCCAAAGCCATAGAAAATCTCAAATCACATCTTCACTTTTGCCTGAGGCACTTTCCATCTGTGTCAAAGAGTGTAGCCCAAGCTTGGCATGATATGATTAATGAAGTCTACAGGTCAATCAATCAACGAAACCTTCCTGTGATACCAACTCTTAGAAGGGTTCCAACACAGAAAGTTGGAACACTTCAGTTGTATGTCTGTGATTCAAAGTACACATTTAACTGGTCAAGTGTTTCAAAACCAGATTCAACAGATTTACCTCATTTCATAACAGAGGAGCACTTTAGCATTCTTCAAGTTTTGGAGCACACAGGTATGAACTTAGTACCATTTTCATGGTTATTTGACAAATTTCGACAGAGTTTTAAGACTGCAGGTGTGCAAGTGGCTGAAGTGAATCCTTTATCAGTGATCAGTTATTTGAAGAAGAAAAGAATGAATGATCCCTCACAAACTACTGATGATTTACCATTACCCATCAACCAGACTTTGATCAAAGATCCAAACGGATGTTCAAATCTATTGAACTTTTGCCTTAGGACTGCTAATGAGGAATCCTTGTCTGTTGACCTTAATGGCCTGCCTCTCCTCCTCACCCAAGATAAAATGTTGAGGAAGTTCAGCTCCAATTCTCCAAAGCTCATCTCAAATTTTGCTGAAATTTTTAATGAACACAAGTCAGAGTTTGTAGAATATCAAGTGAATTCTTGCCACAAAACTATTCTGCAAAAGGGGAAATATATTGAGAAATTAACCATCCCAGTGGCATCAAAGTTTATAAAGCCGGTTCTTCAACAACTTCTTCAACACTCACTGCGTAATGAAACAAATGGGCTTCATACAGCAGGAAAGGAAACAAAAGAATGGCTGAAAGAAATGTGGAAATTTTTGGTTAATGAAGTCAAAGTAAATGATTCCCAAGATGAAACAGAAAATCGGGTCTTTGGTGAAATACAGAATCACTTCTCTGGCAGTCCGATTTTGCCTGTCATCTATCCAGGACAAAAAGAACAGTGCTTTCTGCAAAAAATCGAAAATCTACATTGTATTGTTCATGATCCAAAAGAACGGATTTCTGCCACTCTCATTAAACTCGGATTCATGACATTAGACCTTGATTTCTTCCTTGGGCTTCAATCATTTTTGACTATATTTGTAAAACCAGAACTGTTAAATACCAGTGACTGCAGTGCTGTTCTGAAGCAGTTGGACAAAGTTCCTCATTCAGAGTTTGAGAAGCTTTCTGATGACGAATTTGATGAGCTTCAACGCTTCTTACAATCTGGCTCTACAAAAACAAATGAGTATCAGAGAATGTTTAAGTCTTTGCCTTTATTTCAGACCATTTGTGGAAAACGGCAAAGAATCGATTTTCACAGCAATGTATTGATTTTGCATACTGTTTGCCAAGACACCTTTCCAGGCTTGTACATGTTTGATCACAAAGACTGCATTTTTCTCAAATACAGCTATGTAAATGAAAGCCTATCAAGATGTCTGGACATTAAGATTTTGGATGATTTAAAGTACTGTGTCAAATTTGTGATTCCTTCTGTACACAAGCTTACTCAGACCCAGCTTCTTGATTTGATAAGGCTTCTAGTGGACCTGAGCCAAAGATCTGACTATGAAGACTATAAAGACAGCATTGCCTTAACATTGAGAGATGTCAGATTTATTCAGGACATTAATGGCTGTCCTCAGCTTGCCTCATACTTTTTTGATGATGCCGTAAACCTGTATAAAGTTATGCTTCCAAAGCACAGATTTATCCCAAAATCTTTTTGGGAACTATTCAGCAATAGTACAAGAGCAAAATCTCTCATCAGGAGCCTTGGACTAAAGCATAAAGTATCTGAAATGGAGGTAATAACATTTGCTCATCAAATTGAGTCAGATGCTAAAGGTGACACTGAACTGCAGGTTCTTACACGCAGATCTGTAACTGTGCTTAAGACAGCACTTCATTTGGGTGATGAGAAAAAATCTAAATTAATGCAAAGAATCGCAACCATAAAATTTATAGTGGCTATGCAGATTGAAAAAAAACTTTGTGATTATCACAAAGCATTTGCACAAGGAAGGGATGTGGTTGCCATCAAAGGATCACTGCTTGAAAAGCAGTCTGATCATCAATATCTCATATGGACTGCCATGCCAATACTGCCCTCAAAGGACTTCAATCAGAAAGAGTTAAATGCCCTAAGGACAGCTGGAGCTTTGGATGAACCACCCTCAGAGCAGGTCATGCAGAACCTAAAAAATATCTGTAGATCTCAGTGCAGAACTGAAGCGTTGGTGGAGACCAGAGCTAAAGTGTTCAAGAATTCATACGCCTACTTACAGTCTGTGCCTTTTAATGAGTCTGTTTTGGCTGATGTTCCTCTTGTTCTTGTTGAAAACGACACAAATCTTGTGAAAGCTAGTCAAGTAGTCCTGGCACTACCTAATGCTGATGAGTTCAGGTTCTACGTATACCCCATACAATCAAAACATGCAGTGTATGCAGAATTCTTCAAGAAGATTGGTGTTGAAGAAAAGCCTACTGTCACACAATTCTGTACTGTACTTAAAGAAATCTATGCAGAGTGCTGTGATAAAACCACACTTCAACCAAACCAGCAGAAAACTGTTCAGCGTGTTGTGCAGCAGCTTTTTTGTCTGATAAACAAAGAGAAAAAATTAACTGATTTTCAGAACATCACGCTTTACCTCCCATCATCAGATGGAAAACTCTATGAGTCCAGCACATTGTTTTTCAATGACACCTTCTTTCAGGCCAGCAGACTAGAGGATTCACTAAAAACAAAACTGAAGCTACTGGTGAATCTAAACCAATGTCACCTCAATGGAGATCCCTATGAACATCAAAAACATTTGCAGTTGCTTCCTAAAGAGATTCAGCCTAAACTGCTCTCTCAAGTAATTTCTGTGAACTTGGTTGGTGCGCATGTGGAACACTGCGATTATGGAAAATCGTGTGAATTCAGTGGCTGGTTTGAAAAACGTCTGTCTTCTTGTGAGTTCTGTCACGGTCTTATATGTTTGATCAGAGAACAAAGCAACGGCACCATTTCACAGGCTAAAGCTACACACATGTGTGAAAAAATATTTGGCAAAATTCAAATTGTCTGTCGCAAGACTTTACACACTGAACTTCTGTTAAATCATCAGCCACTAGAAGGTACTGAGACTGAAACTCATGTTTATGTGGAAAAACAGCAAGATGAGTGTGTTTTCTATTTGAAGCACAATGATAACATGGCTCTCAAAGTGGTGAATGAGGTCAATATGTTTCTTACCAAAGAAATCAATGCTCTTCTTGAAAACTCCTTGAGTTCGTTAAGCCTGCTAGTACTCGGACAGCTTTTATTATGTGAAAACATGGAGGATGTTGAAAGGGCCTTAGAAAATCATGGAGTCCGTAACATTGTGAGTCATGAAGAGGGACTTTTCCGTCCAAGCCCTGGAACTCCTATACCAGAAGAATGGCATGATTCCCTTGATATGGATCTCCTGAACAATTTTAAGAAAGGGGAGTATGTTGGTTTTAGCAAGGATGAATTAGAAAATGAATATATCTTTGCCATTGTTGTGGAGTGTCTGGATGAGAATCACGGACACACCAAAAGAAATCCTTCAAGATACAGAATACAGATTGGAAATGAAAAGATAATTGAAGTTAGTGCCCTTGACCTTTATCAGTTTAAGAGAGAAAAAAGATCAAGTTCATTTGGAAATGTTACCTGCACAGTCATAGACATTTTGCCTGAACTATCAAGGTCTAAACCTTCACAGTCTGTACCATCCCCAAAGAGACCCTTACCACAAACTTTGGAGGAGGTTAAAATAGAGATTGACCAGAGCTTGGAAGAGATCTGGAAGATGTCACATGAGGACAAATCAAAGGCCATTAGACGCCTGTACTTAAGGTGGCATCCAGATAAAAACCCAGAGAACTCAGAGCTTGCCAATGAAGCCTTTAAATATTTGCTAAAAAGAATTGATGATCTACAGCAAGGAAAGACAAAGCACAACACATCAGCACAACAAAACACAACACATTGGGCCAACTTCAGCAATTTTTATGATAGATGGAACTATGAAGCTAGAAGTCACAAAAGAGGACGAGAGCAGTTCTATCATAGCAATTTCAGATGGCGATATAATTTTTGGTCACATTTCCAAGAAACACCAAGACCAAACAAAGAGGAAGCTAATCGCTGGTACAGACAAGCACAATGTGACCTTCTTGCTGCTCAGAACGACTTTGAACACAACCCAAACCCAGAGTGGTGTCTTTTTAAAGTGCACCAGTCAGTGGAAAAAGCTCTAATAGCAACAGAGTTCAGAAGGAATGGAAAGCATCCTGGAACTTCATCCACCATCACTAGCCTTGCCCAGAAAGTATCACAGTATGTTGCCTACCTTAATGACTTGCCCCTCATTGTGAATCAGCTGAGGGCACTTGGTGTTGATGCTAAGAGAACTCAATACCCAAACTGCCACCCATCACCACACATTCCACACGAACAGTTCAAAACCGAAGAGGCACAACAGGCAGTGAAAATAGCAAACAAATTGCTAATGAAACTTGACAAATATATTACTGTGATTTAAATGTAAAAAAAAAAAAATTTGTTGTAACTTGAGCTAGTATGGGCATTATGTTGTACCTTTTTCTCTTTTTTTCCCCAATGTAGACATATGAATGCTACCGAATTATTTACTATTTCATTTGTACTGTTTCTTTTTACAATTTATTGGAAGCTAAATGGTCTCTTAAAACTAGAACTGCTTTTGCAATTTAATTTGTGACCTAACTACTGTGTTGCTTTAAGAAAACCACTTATCAATGAAACAAATCTGGGTAAAATGGCTTCAATTTGCTTGAGAGCAAAATGATTGTGTAACCCATATGTTGGGTTCACATTAAAGAAAAGGAGGAAAATATCTACTAGGTCTGAGATCACCAAACACTTAAAATAGCAATTTATATTGATGTCTGGAGTCCCGGGTTCGGGGTCTCACACCAAAAAAATTATATCAGAATTGTGTGTCTGCACTTATATGTAATCTAGTCTCATTTAGTATAACTGCTTGAATAAAGCACCAACACAAAAATTAACCAAAATGAATAATGTATTTACTAATTTTCTTTTGTTTCACTTTTAAACTGTATTGCAGGTTTGTGTAACTTTCTTGTTCTGTTCAATTTTAACAAAGAAAAAAAAAAAAATTTTTAAATGGAGCACAATTTACCCATTTAACAATAATAGATATTTAACAATTCCAATAACAACAAAAGAAACTAGAAATATCCCAAATAGTCCATAGATAAGTGTATAAATACCAAAGTTCCCGGTTGAGGACACGTTGAAGAAAAAAAAAACTGTGGTTACAGTCCTGTGGGGGCGCAGTCCATCCGAATAGATTCCAGAGTAACACGTCCTTATCGACCCGAATCCAACGCAATCACACCGCGATGAAACAGTCCCAGCTCATAGAACACACACGTTGCAAAACCTAATGCAATGAAACAGTTCAGACATGTATTTTGACAGAGATTCGCGAGGATGGATAAAGTTGAGCAGCCGCCAAAAACATGCAGCGCGCATCTTTCACCACTACTGGCGCACAAGTGACGTCAGCAACACTCGACTCAACTTCTCTAATACATTCACACCCGAAAAAAAAAATATACCCACATATATAGATATACATATTAAACATGACTAAACACGTTATGCATTAGATAGAAGAAAAAAAAAAGAAAATATGTATATAAGTGCAAATAAACACTTATTCTAAGTATAGTAATTAATGACAGATTTATTGG